>NC_083714.1:63051314-63354344 GCF_033118175.1 Dama dama | reverse complement strand
ATATGGAATCTAGAAAGATGGTAACGATAACACTATATGCAAGACAGAAAAAGAGACACAGATGTATAGAACAGACTTTTGGACTCTGGGAGAGGGCAAGGGTGTGATGATCTGAGAGAACAGCATCAAAACATGTATATTATCAAGTGTGAAACAGATCGCCTGTCCAGGTTGGATGTATGAAACAAATGCTCGGGGCTGGTGCACTGGGATGACCCAGAAGGATGGGATGGGGAGGGAAGTGGGAGGGGGGTTCAGGATGGGGAACACATGTAAATCCATGGCTGATTCATGTCAATGTATGGCAAAAACCACTACAATATTGTAAAGTAATTAGCCTCCAACTAATAAAAATAAATGGGGAAAAAATAAATAAAAGTGAGCTCTGCAAAAAAAAAAAAAAAAGAAAGAAAGAAATCAATATCCATATATTTTATGTGACTAGTTTCAGGTCTGGTATCTGTAAGTAGAATGATAACTCAGGTAACTGTCTTAAAAACATTCCATCAGTGTGCTGCATGGCCCCACATCTACCATCCTTGCCTCACATTCCCCCAAAATTTACTATTGTTCCTAAAATGCTTCCATTATCCATAACTTCAAAAACATTGCCTTTTTTCCTTATAAGGAACCAAATTCATGGAAACAAAGAAGTGAGCCAAAGACCAGCTATGAATTTTAGGAACTTGGACAAGGCAGAGGAAGTAAGGAGCAGTCTTCTGAATTCCTATTTGGCATTTTGTAATAATATGTAAAAAAGTTTAAATATTGCCATCCTGAAAGATAAAGAATTGGAAGAGGTTAATTTAACAATTGAAATTCAATCTTCTACAAATCTTTTCCAAGACTACTTTTCAACATTGTGTTTTTCTCAGTATTTGATCTCTCAGAGATCACAGATATTTTGTCAGGAAGGCAAATTTCTAGGAAATTATTAAATGCTGTGCATTATAGAGTTTATATCTCTGTTAAAGAGAATCCAAGCTTTGATTGTGAGTTTAAATCAACATTAAATATAAGGTTTTATAAAAATCTAAGAGTCCTTTATTTATCTAGAGACCATAATTTGCAATGAGTACTAAAAAAGCTGATATGTAGTATCTCTTTTCTCATTATCTGTTTCTGTTTGTCTCTCTTTCTTTACTCTTTAAAGAAAATCAACCAAGTTTACACATTGGTAAGGCTGGTTTTCATAACAACCTGACCACTTCCCAAGGCAGGCAAATGAGAAAGCAAACATTTATGGTGAATAGTAATAACCACCTTTTTCAGTTTTATTCAGACATACAATACTTTGTGCTCCAGCCTGATTGCTTAACTAGGTCTGTGATCTTAGGTAAATTACTTAACTGCTCTGAACCGCAATTTCCTAAAATATAAATTGTATATAATACTTCTCTTAGCTGTGGTAAAGATGAAACAATATGAAAGTAAAACAAGAAGTACAGTGACTGGCACATAAAAAAGTTAGTTTTAATTCCCCTTACATCTAGTTTTTTGCCTCTATCTGATTCTTCTTTAAAGAGATACATTATGGTACATATATGCAGTAGCTCTTTTCACTTCAAGATGGTAGAGTGTTTAGGAGTATGAGTTTTGAAGTCCAACAGATCTAGATTCCCATTTTAGCTTCTTTATTTGGTATGTAACTTTGAGGTAATTCTTTAACCTTTCTAAGATGCTGTTTTTTCATCTATAAATATCATCTACCTCCAGGTTGTTATCTTTTTTTTTTTTCCCAATTATTTTTATTAGTTGGAGGCTAATTACTTCACAACATTGCAGTGGGTTTTGTCATACATTGACATGAATCAGCCATGGAGTTACATGTATTCCCCATCCCGATTCCAGGTTGTTATCAAATGGGATAAGCAGGTAAAAGAAACTGAATGACCCACTAGCTGGAAGTGCTCAATACATGTTAGCTATTGTATCTCTATTGCTAATATTTGTAACATAATTATTATTACATTTATATGTATCATTTTAGATCAGTGTTTCCTAATTTCAGGCTGAGGATGAGCAAACATTTTTATGTAGGTTGTTTTTTAACTTGTCTCTTAGAGACAGTGATTGTAGCTCTGTTTCCTCTTCCCCTGACTTATTGTAGGGATCTGAAATGGAGAATGCAACTAACGTGGGGGAGGAAATAGTATTTTGAATGACTGAAATCTGTGAAACTGTGAGTTACTAACAAAGAAATGACTCTCCACTGACTAAAAAAGTCCCTCTGAGCTTGGCTTGTATGAGGCAGACCACAAAGAAGACTCTTTTATAGTCCCTTCTCACTTCTAAACTAGCAAAAACTAAATTTAAGAACAAAATAGAATGCAAGGCTTGGAGGCTATCTGCTCATGGTGCACTGTCATTCAGTGAAGATGCCGCTGTTGCTATCACTAGGCACATATCACAGCTTGCCACTGATTACCACCAATTTTGGGGACTGGACACTAAAAATAGACATTGCCTCATGAATTGGTTCAGATGATGAACAGCTAAAAAGAATAATGAGCTATTTACATACTAGTATCTCATCTGGCCATTTTGAAAGTTTCTTATGCTAATACTTTTGCTGTTTCTTTCTTTCTTTCTTTCTTTCTTTCTTTTTATTTCTTATCATACTTCCTCCAACAACTCTCTCTACACCCAATCTCCATGGGCTGACATTGTGCTGAAAAGTCCCTTTACCCTTTAATTCAAATTTTACTGCTTATTATCTTTCTAAATCTCTACTTTTCTATGTCTAAGCCACTGATACAAGGGTAAAGATATGTGTTTTACCTGGGGTAGTGGTAGCAAGGAGCTTGCCTACTAAATTTTTTTTCTCTCTCTAATGAAGATGGATAAATATTATATTAGAGCTTAACAACATTGTTAGCTAAGTGAATTATAGCCCTTTCACCAAAAGTCAAGCTAATAACAGGAAAAGAAGCAATGGCTTTAAGGTCACCTTGGTAGGAACTACAGGCAACGCCCAATATGGGCAAAAGTAATTCATGGTCCATAATCACAAAGCACCAACCAAAGCAACACACTTCACAGGTAGAGGAAGTAGGATGTGGTAGGCTGTTCTGAACTGGAGTTTGAAATAGATACTGGTCTCCTGGTGCTATTGAATGAACACAAGGGAAAATACAACTTAGAGACAAAACATGGCAAGCCTTTTAATCAGTCATTTAGTACTTCAGCAGTAGAAAGAAAGTATAACCCATGCTTTAATAGTAATACTAAGTCCAAGTTCCTATTGCTGACAGAGGTTGCCCTTCATAGCTAAAAATCTTTAAAGTCGTCCAGAGAGCCCCCAGACTCCATGCCCATCATTCTAAACTAGAAAATTCCTTAGTTGTGCATTGGCATTTCAAGCTTAGAAACTGCCTCTCTAATAAAGCAATGGGTTAGAAAGTAGGAAGCATAATCCAATTATGTCCAAAACAAGAATTACCACCACCATCAAACCCTCCACAACAAATCCCAGTACTTTTAAGAAGTCTGTGGAATAAGAAGGACCTAACCAACAGCATGTTGAGGGTTTTTGTTGTTGTTGTTGTTGTTGTAACAGGGATTTAAAGGAAGGGAAAGGATAGTGACCTACTGTTGGGGGAAGAAGGACAAAAAATATTCCTTAGAAGGCACATAGTTTGAAGACATGCCATTTGATTTTATTACATTCCTGCTGTTTTAAGCTTTACTGGAAAAGTGGCATTTTCTATTTCTTGTTGTTTAGCCCCTTTTCTATAATCTCTTTCTCTAAGATTCCTTTTCAAAACTGTAATGATAGTAGCCTTTAAAATGTTTATACTCGTTTGCTACATAGTATAGCAAAGAAGAACTTCCCTGGTGGCTCAGACAGTCAAGAATCCACCTGCAATGTGAGAGACCTGGGTTCAATCCCTGGGTTGGGAAGATTCCCTGGAGAAGGGCATGGCAATTCACTCCAGTATTCTTGCCTGAAGAATTCCCATGGACAGAGGACCCTGACAGATTACAGTCCGTGGGGTCTCAAAAAGTTGGATGCAACTGAGCGATTAGTCACAAAACATAGTAAAGAAAGCAACCATTTTTAAAGACAGCAAGTTTCTGTTTTGCATATAGGGTTACCATTACCATCTTTATAAATTCCATATATATGTGTTCGTATACTGTATTGGTCTTTATCTTTCTGGCTTACCTCACTCTGTATAATGGGCTCCAGTTTCATCCATCTCATTAGAACTGATTCAAATGAATTCTTTTTAATGGCTGAGTAATATTCCATGGTGTATATGTACCACAGCTTCCTTATCCATTCATCTGCTGATGGGCATCTAAGTTGCTTCCATGTCCTGGCTATTATAAACAGTGTTGCGATGAACATTGATAACCCTATATGCAAAACAGAAAAAGAGACACAGATGTAAAGAACAGACTTTTGGACTCTGTGGGAGAAGGCGAGGGTGGGATGTTTTGAGAGAACAGCATCGAAACATGTATATTATCTAGGGTGAAACAGATCACCAGCCTAGGTTGGATGCATGAGACAAGTGCTCGGGCCTGGTGCACTGGGAAGACCCAGAGGGATCGGGTAGAGAGGGAGGTGGGAGGGGGGATCGGGATGGGGAATACATGTAAATCCATGGCTGATTCATGTCAATGTATGACAAAAACCACCACAATATTGTAAAGTAATTAGCCTCCAACTAATAAAAATAAATGAAAAAAAAAAAAAAAAAGGAAATGTTAAGAAAAAAAGACAGCAAGTTACAAGAGGGAAAATAAAAAGATCGTTAAGAAAGACCATTAGAATATTACAAGGAAAGCTTGGCTTTCCCATGTGGTGATGGTTTGTTGCTCTTTTGAAACTAGGAACCAATTTGTTCACTAACTCTTTGTTCACAGTATAACACTGAATATTGTACTGTCACATCATGAAGAAAACTTACAAAATACTTCAAGTCACTAATGGGATAGAAGATAAATTTTAATGGGTTATATGAGAAAAGGAGATCACCTGGAGGAGAGCATGCAACCCACTCCAGTATTCTTTCCTGGAAAACCCCATGGACAGAAGAGCCTGGCAGGCTACAGTTCATAAGGTCATAAAGAGTCAGATACGACTGAAGTGACTGAGCACACACACGTGAGAAAAGGGAGTCTTTTTTCTTAATCTCAAGCTCCTCTACCATTCCTATTCCTCTAAATCCTAATTATCATCTACCCATCTTTTCATTTCTATTGCCACATCTGATCCACATCTACATTGCAACAGTCTCCCTATCTCCAATTGCTTCTCACTGAAATTCATTGCTGACATAGTTGCCCAAGAAACACTAGTAAAATATTGCCCTTATTATGACTCCTTATATTAAGAAATATCTAATAGTTCCTTATCACTAGTTAAATAAACTCCACAATCCCTAGTCAAAGCTTTCTATGACTTTCTCTTTGATTATCTGTCCATCCTATCTCTCATACGATGTTAAGTCTAATTAATTCAAACTAGAATAACCAATTTTCCAAAGCTAATGTATTTTCTCTTACAGAAATTTAGAAGCAATCTCAAAATCTACTCTCAATGAAGTCTTTACTAATGTGATCACTACTCTCCATATCACAATAGCATCTTATTTGTACCACCATTATAGCACTGACAAACTTTGACTTGCATTAAAGTTGCTCATTTACTCAAAAGTGTGCTTTTAACATAGTCATTGATCAATAAATATTTATTGAATTAATTAGTAAATGTCTTTTCAAAGTATTAACTATACATATGTTTAGATTACGTACATAGAGGAGACAGGATAGTTCTTTAATTGGAAAGGATCCTGTTACTGGTCTGCACAGTTACTGAACAATGCCAGGTTATTATCACAGGATAAGACATAAAGCTCAAATATTATTAACTTGTAGCCACACTTAATATGTGATAGGACTTCAGCATTAGTTTGATGAAAAGTAGAAAATATGGGTTACATTTGAAGATACAAGTATCTTTTATATGTATTTTTCTATTGAAGAGAGGAATACCAGAGCTAAAATCAGCATTATGAAATATTACAAGCTGAAGCAGGTCTCATGTTGCAAACTATACAAACTAAAGTTTTTGTTTTTGTTTTTTCATTTAATATATGTGTAAGTATCACCAGAGCTAATTACATTACAGATATAGAGCTGTCAGTTATTCTCTCCATTTCTGAAACCTTTCACTTCAAAAATCTATAAATGAGCTATAAGAGGGCCCTTGTGCAAGCAGACAGCTAAAATTTTTATATTTGCTTTTAAGTTGTATTATTAGCAAACACCTTTTTTCTTTTGCAATGAAGAGTACATGTGGGAACATATTCCAATGGGGGATCAAAAGACATCTGTGCAAAAACAAACAAACAAGAAACTCCACTTGTTTCCAGTGCTCAATGCATCTGTTTCCTAAAACTATAGATTATCGGACAGTGGCAACAAATATGACTTTGTTGCTTCCAATCCAGTTCACCAGTGAAATCTTGTGACTTTTTTGAGCTAGTGAAGGGTGAAAGATGTGATCCCCTTCAGAGCAAATGTACTGATCCCCTTCAGTACATTTTATCCTTTGGAACAAAGTTATTTTAATATAAACAATTTATGATTGCTTCAAAGTTATAACCTCTAAAAATCAACTACTAGTCATGTATGATGCATTATTTCTTATAGTACACCAAAGAACTCTTCTTCATATTTTCATCTTGTTATCATCATAACGCTTTTTTGAATGCCCGTAGCAGACATAGCGTCATACTAAGAAGCAAAGGAGTACACATGAGGGCCAATCAATCCTATTCAAACATGTTTTCCTGCTCACAAATCTGAGGGGATGCAATACCATTGACTGGGGCATTAGGATAAAACTTTAAAGTGATCCCCTCTAATGAGCCTATTATCCTGTCTTCATGTAACCCTTGAATTCAAGGATCCCTGTTCTTTCCCCAAAAGACTGTATCTATAAAGAGAAAACATATTGGCTAATGAATTACTAGGACAAACACCTTTTCCCTGAATGAGTAATCTTACCCACCTCAATATTTTTAGTACCACAAACATATAATTGACTTCCAAACCTGTATTTTTAATCTTCCCTAGCCATCTCTCCCATGATCTCTAAATTCACAGAGAGTGAAAGTGTAGTCACTCAGTCTTGTCCGACTTTTTGCAACCCCATGAACTCCAGCTCTCCAGGCTCTTTTGTCCATGGAATTCTCCATGCAAGAATACTGGAGTGGATAGCCACTCCCTTCTCCAGGGGATCTTCCTGACCCAGGGATCGAACTTGTGTTTCCCTCATTGCAGGCATCTGAGCTATCAGGGAACTGACAGTACTGCTTATTAGACAATAATAATTGAATATCCCATGATTACATCAATATCACCCAGCATAAACTGAAATTTTAATGTTTCTACACTAAAACCTCTGTTTAACCCTATGTTATCTATCCTAAAATATAGATATAAATATATTTCATGTATCCAGTTTCCCAAGTTGTAAATATGAGAGTCGTCCTCAATAACATCTCATCAACCAATTATTAAGTCCCATCAAATGAATAACTTTGCAACTGACCCTCTTAGTACTCTACTGAATGATGGGGTGGAGTTAGAAGTAGAAAATAAAATATTGAAAACTGAAAATTTGTCAGACATATTCAACTCAATATGTCTAAAATTTGACTCATTTCTTAATTATCACCCCACTGGCCAAATCAATTTTTTGAATTATTTTTCCAATCTCATTTTGAATTAATGGCACTGTAATTATTCAATAGTTAAGTTAAAGAACTCAGAATCTTTTGTCAGGTTAAAACTTTTAAAACTCATCCTATAGGTCATGGGGAGCTAGTGAATGTTAATAAAATAATTATGTCAGATTTAAAAAAAAAATCATGACTCTGCCAATGGTGGGAATAACAGACTAAAGAAGAGACTGCTGAGAAATATTTAAGAATCTGTGGAAATAGTCTTGAACAGAAATGATGGGGGATTTGCTGACAAAGGTCCATCAAGTCAAAGCTATGGTTTCTCCAGTAGTCATGTATGGATGTGAGAGTTGCACCATAGAGAAAACTGAGCACTGATGAATTGATGCTTTTGAACTCTTGAGAGTCCCTTGGACAGCAAGGAGATCAAGTAAGTCGATCCTAAAAGAAATCAACCCCAAATATTCATTGGAAAAAATTATACTGAAGCTGAAGCCCCTACACATTGGCCACCTGATGCAAAGAACTGACTCATTGGAAAGGATCCTGATGCTGGGAAAGACTGAAGGCAAGATGAGAAAGGTGAAGACAGAGGATGAGATGGTTGGATGGCATCACCTACTTGATGGACATAAGTCTGAACAAGCTACGGGAGTTGATGATGGACAGAGAAGCCTAGCATGCTGCAGTCCATGGGGTCACAAAGAATCGGACACAATTGAGTGACTGAACTGAACTAAGGAAATGCAGTGGAAATGAAATGAGATCTATCCCACTTGAAAATTTGTATATTAACCTACATTTTATATTGCCCCAATAAGGAAGGTTTAATGAAAGACACATGTTTTGATTTGGATTAAAAAAAATGAAGAAAATACAATGCAAGAGTAAAACAAATTGTTCTAGGGATCTCAAATAGATAATTATGTAACAGGGGCAAATCTATACTAGACAAAATGGAACATCTTAAAAGTTCTTTTACAGCAAAGATGCCATAAAAAAAAAAAAGAAAAAAGAAAAGAAAACCACAGGCCAATATCACTGATGAACATAGATGCAAAAATCCTTAACAGATTTCTAGCAAACAGAATCCAACAACATATTAAAAAGATCATACATCATGACCAAGTGGACTTTATCCCAGGGATGCCAGGATTCTTCAATATTCACAAATCAATCAATGTGATACATCACATTAACAAATTAAAAGATAAAAGTCATACGATTATCTCAATAGATGCAGAGAAAGCCTTTGTCAAAATTCAACGTCCATTTATGATAAAAAAAAAAAAAACCTTCCAGAAATCAGGCATAGAAGGAACATACCTCAACATAATAAAAGCTATATATGACAAACCCACAGCAAACATTATCCTCAGTGGTGAAAAATTGAAAGCATTTCCCCTAAAGTCAGGAACAAGACAAGGGTGCCCACTCTCATCACTACTATTCAACATAGTTTTGGAAGTTTTGGCCACAGCAATCAGAGCAGAGAAATAAAAGGAATCCAGATAGGAAAAGAAGAAGTGAAACTCTCACTGTTTGCAGATGACATGATCCTCTACATAGAAAACCCTAATGACTCCACCAGAGAAATACTAGAGCTAATCAATGAATATATAAAAGTTTCAGGATATAAAATTAACACACAGAAATCGCTTGCATTCCTATACACTAACAATGAGAAAACAGAAAGAGAAATTAAGGGAAAAATTTCCATTCATCATTGCAAAGAAAATAATAAAATACTTAGGAATATATCTTCCTAAAGCAACAAAGACATCTATATAGAAAACCATAAAACATTTGATGAAAGAAATCAAAGATGACACAAATAGATGGAGAAATATACCATGTTCATGGATCAGGAGAATCAATATAATGAAAATGAGTATAATACCCAAAGCAATCTATAGATTCAATGCAATCCCTATCAAGCTACCAATGGTATTTTTTCAAGACCTAGAACAAATAATTTCACAATTTTTATGGAAATGCAAAAAAAAAAAAAAAAACTCAAATAGCCAAAGCAATCTTGAGAAAGAAGAATGGAACTGGAGGAATCAACCTGCCTGACTTTAGGCTATACTACAAAACTGCGGTCATCAAGACAGTATGGTACTGGCACAAACACAGAATTATAGACCAGTTGAACAAAATAGAAAGCCCAGCGTTAAATCCAATGAACTATGGACACCTTATCTTTGACAAAGGAGGCAAGAATATGCAAGGGAGAAAAGACAATGTCTTTAACAAGTGGTGCTAGGAAAACTGGTCAACCACTTGCACAAGAATGAAGCTAGAACACTTTCTAACACCATACACAAAAATAAACTCTAAATGGATTAAAGATCTAAATGTAAGACCAGAAACTATAAAACCCCTAGAGGAAAACATAGGAAAAATACTCTCTGATGTAAATCATAACAGGATCCTCTATGACTCACCTCCCAGAGTAATGGAAATAAAAACAAAAATAAACAAATGGGGCCTTAGTAAACTTAAGAGCTTTCACACAACGAAGGAAACTATAAGCAAGGTATAAAGACAGCCTTCAGAATAGGAGAAAATAATGGCAAATGAAGCAACTGACAAAGAATTAATTTCAAAAAAAAAAAAAAAAAATACAAGCAACTCCTGCAGCTCAATTCAAGAAAAATTAGCAACCCAATCAAAAAATGGGCAAAAGAACTAAATAGACATTCCTCCAAAAAAGGCATACAGATGGCCAGCAAACACATGAAAAGATGCTCAACATCACTCATTATTAGAGAAATGTAAATCAAACCACAATGAGGTACCATCTCAGGCCGGTCAGAATGGCTGCTATCAAAATCTACAAACAATAAATGCTGGAGAGGGTGCAGAGAAAAAGAAACCCTCTTACACTGTTGGTGGGAATGCAGACTAGTACAGCCACTATGGAGAACTATGTGGAAATTCCTTAAAAAAACTGGAAATAGAACTGCCATATGACCCAGCAATCCTACTGCTGTGCATACACATCAAGGAAACCAGAATTGAAAGAGACACATGTACCCCAATGATCATTTCAGCACTGTTTACAATAACTAAGACATGGAAGCAACATAGATGTCCATTGGCAGATGAATGGATAAGAAATTTGTGGTACTTATACACAATGTAATATTACTCAGCCATTAAAAAGAATGAATTTTTGATTCAGTTCTAATGAGGTGGATGAAACTGGAGCCTATTATACAGAGTGAAGTAAGCCAGAAAGAAAACACCAATACAGTATATTAATGCATATATATGGAATTTAGAAAGATGGTAACAATGACCCTATTTGTAAGACAGCAAGAGAGACACAGATGCAAAGAACAGACTTTTGGACTCTGGGGGAGAAGACGAGGGTGGCATGATTTGAGAGAATAGCATTGAAGCCTGTATATTATCATATGTGAAGCAGATTTCCAGTCCAGGTTCGATGCATGAGACAGGGTGCTTAGGGCTGGTGCACTGGGATGACCCTGAGGGACGGGATGGGAAGAGAGGTGAGATGGGGCTTCAGGATGGGGAACACATGTACACCCATGGCTGATTCATGTGAATGTATGGCAGAAACCACTACAATATTTTAAAGTAATTAGCCTCCAATTAAAATAAATAAATAATTAAAAAAATAAATAAAATGTTCAATTAAAAAAAATTCTGTTAAAGACTATACTCGATTCATTGATTCTTTGGAGAATCACTGAGAATCATTCAGTGCATCGATAACAATCTGGGAATAATAAATAAGTGGCACGAAGAGAACTAACTTGGAATTGAGAAAAGTAGCATCAAATTGAAGATAACGATTTCTCTGTAATGCGTCTTTAAAGAAAAAGTGGAAAAAAAAATAGGAAGAGGGTGAACATGAATAGTTCAGAAAAAAAAAAAAATTTCCTGGGTTAATGGAATAGGGTTTTTTGTTTGTTTGCTTTATTTGTTCACATTTTTTTTTTCAAGTATAGCCTGAAGAGTAGCTAACAATTATGTTTATACCATATTCTCGGGTCTATTCTAAGCAATCTATGCATTTTAACTCTTTGCTTTTCACAGTAAAACTGTGAAGTAGATACAAGTATTATCTTCACTTTACAGAGAACAAAACTGATACCAGAGCAGTTATGCAACTAATACAGGGTCAAACACTTCATGTGACATTGTAGAGATTTCTCCCTCATATACAAGAATGTTCTTGCTCTGAAGATATAGCATTTATAAGTAGCTTCCATTGTAGCTCACTGGTAAAGAATCGCCTGCAATGTGGGAGACCTGTGTTCAATCCCTGGGTTGGGAAGATCCCCTGGGGCAGGGAAAGACTATCCACTCCAGTATTCTGGCCTAGAAAATCCCATGGACTGTGTAGACCATGGGGTCGCAAGGAGTTGGACATGACTGAGTGACTCACTTCACTTAACTTCAACAATAAGAACTATCATGTATGGAGTACTTAGCATGTGCCAGACATTACACTAATACATTTGCATGGATTTGTTCATTTAAACTTTACAACAACTCTATGAGATATTATTTTTATTATTATTTTTTATTCCTGTATTACAGATAAAGAAACTGAATCCCAAAGAGCTTAAAAAACTTGCTCAAGGGCACACAGCTGGTAAGCGGTCCAGCAACTAATTAAATTCAAGTTTTCCAAAGTTCATACTTTCAGCCTCCCTTCCTAGCAGCAATCAGTAGTTTAAAGGACGTCAGCCTGAGATGTTGATTGGCTGAAGTATTGCAGAGTTTTTGCTAACAGTATACACAAAGAGATTCTGAAAGGTAAGCCAGCCACCAATTGTGGGGTGGATTTGAGATAAATGGAAATTTTTACAGAAGAAGCATTAAGTTGGGGCTCCTACCAAAAGAATCTCCAAATGTTGTACTCTCCCTTCAATTCACAGAGAGCAATGTTATCTTCAAGATAAACAAGCATAATCCAACCCAAGGGCAAACTTGATATTCAGTCAGTTTGATTAAGGAAAGCAATTTAACATTTATCTGACACTTTTCTTCTCCAATACTTTCCACAAACCATTAACTTCGGTATTTAATCCAACACAATTAGACAAACAATTGTACCAAAATAAAAGGAATAAGAATTCCCTTTTATCCCAGGACTTCAAAGCATATTATAAGTATCAATCAGTGCTCACATTAGACCTCTGAGGTGAGAGCATTTTCACATGCAGTTTACAGATTAAACCGAAAAACAGTTACCCAACTAGTGACCATCAACCAAGGAACAGACGCAGAAATCTTGGGTTCCAGTCCTCATGTTCTACTCCTTATATAGCAAATACATTTAGAAGCAGCCTAACCAATAGCACTGATTGTTGTTTTCTAACTAGCTAAAACTATGTGTATAATAATCATTCAGGTAATACATATCAAGGATCACAGCATACTAAGAATTTTGTGGAATTTAAAATAAATTTGAAATTTGATGTGATTGCACATTTTGTCTTTTTATTTAGTGTATGTTCTGGGATGGAGAGGATGGGACTAAGGAAATCTATCTATGGTTAGATCTAAGAAGGAGATATTATACATAGTGTAAGTGTGTGATTGCATATAGATACAGACAAATAAATACATCACTCCAAAGCTCTAGTCTCTATCCATGTTATGCTGTGGAAAAAAAAATAATTTTAAGTAAATAACTGTACAATGTAAAATACGGCTACAAAAATTTACTGGCCCTAACTGAATTTGTGAAATCCTTGAACATTATTGGAAATAGCCTACTACAATAATTATCCTAAATTTCCGTTACACTTAACAGCTTTTATGAGAACATTAAAGGAATGCAACAATCTTGTGTTTGCAGGCATCGTTTCATGTTCCAAAGTCTAATCTGTATCTTATTGTTGTTTCTTAAAAGAGTTGCAAAAACTAACCGTTGCAAAGTGACTTAAGGACTATGAACACTGTGAAAGCAATTATGAAACGATATATTTAATTCATAATTATATGGAGTTTGAAGGGTTGTTTGTGAAGATTAAATGAGATAATATATTTAAAGGAGACTCACAATGTTTAGAACATGGTGAAACTACAAAAAAAAAAAAAAGCTTAATTTTTGTTTAATTTCAAGCTATGTGACAGAACCTAGGCTATTATCAGTTCTGAAAGTTGATATAGGTGAAGGACAAATTTCTGTGACTTCTCTGGGATGAACCAGCACTTAATATGCTATTTTATATCACTTCTGAAATGTAATAGTTAGGCCCTATAATCTCCTAGGAAGTCTTGATTTGAGAAGAGACGGAATAACAATCATTGATTCCCAGCTATATACATTCCTCATCTTAAAAACTGAAGGGAAGTGTCTTAGCTGACTGTTATGCATAGACCAACGAATCTATAAAGGTCCAGCTCCAAGATGGGTATTAAAAGGGTAAATAGATAACTGAATGAACTAATGTACTTCTAGAAGAAACCCAATCTCTTTCAAGCATGACAAGTCCTGCCAGTTAAGAATTCTTAGCCCTTTGCAGTGTAGGTTAACTGGTTGTTGCTAACTGGTTTTTAACTGGTTGTTTCACTACAGTGAAACTTACTACTAGAGGCAAGTTTTACTTCAGTTTTTGTTTTTGTACTTTATATATACTCTACAAATCATGTACAGTGCTTTGACCCTTTGCCTGGGAGTGACTTCTGCCTTCTGTTTTTCTTATTCTGAGTTCCCAGTCTGGTATTGATTTTTGATCCCATTCCAACTCTTGGTATTTTCTTTTCCTTTGGTTCTAATACTCTTAAAATATCTTTATTCTGGACTTATACTCTACCATGTCTCCCCAGTTCTGGCTTGGATCCTTATTTCTGTGTTCTGTTGGAGGCCAGAATGACATGTATTTACCTTGAAATGCAGGAAACAGTAAAATCCATCAAATGTAGCACAGAACCAGACACAGTGTGGATGAGAAAACCTGAAGAATTAGGCTTGATCTGTGGACTCAGTCCCTACATGATTAAAAGGAAAGACTGCTACTCTTAGCACAAAGGACCAAGATTCATCACATCCATATTCTCTATGAGTTCCTTCATTGCTAGCTAGATGCATCATGTCTATCTTAACCAACTGTGAAAAAATTTATGAAAATAATATTTTTACCTATCAGTAGTGGAGGCACTTTAAAAAGTGGTAATGTGTAACTTCATAAACAGAGAGATGAAGTCTCCTGTTTTGAGCCTATACGGTCTTTGCAAATCTCATAATGTAAGGAAGTAATGCCACTGAGCAATAAAATCTCAGTAGGGGAGTCTGTATTCCTATATAAATGCTGTGCATCTTTTCTGCCTGAAGAGTTCTATTTGAAACAAACTAGAGGTGCTATGTAAAAAGGCCTGAACCTGTGTCCTTAATCAGCATTGTTGGGACTTTTATACTGTGACAGGAGTATGCCCTTTCTGAGAAAGTTCTTTAACCTGAAGTAAAAAAGATTAATTGCTAGAAATTCAACTTTTTTTTTCTTCAAAGGGAGGTATTTTCCCTCTTAATGATGTGTTATTAACCTCCAGACCAAGGGGCCAATGAATGACTGAATGACCAAATAAAAGGTGTGTCACCTGAGAATGGCCTTTCCTGAGTCAGTTCAGTTCAGTTACTCAGTCATGTCAGACTCTGCCACCCCATGGACTGCAGCATGCCTGGCCTCCCTGTCCATCACAAACTCCCGGAGTTTACTCAAACCCATGCCCATTGAGTCGGTGATGCCATCCAAGTTTTATCTTTTATGTTATCTTTCTCAAAAAGGTAAAAGATTTATGCAGTCTGAGGAGAAACCAGAGTATATATTATATGCCAACTTTAACTGAGGAACCAAAACAAAATTGCAGACTGGCTAAAGGAAGTATAACTTAATAGATGATAACTTCCTATGATGGTTTTCTCCTCCCATCCCTCTCTCTCTCTCTCTCCCTCCTTTCCTACTTTCCTTCCCTTCCTAACTCCCATTCTTCCTCATTTTAGCAATCATTTTAGGGTCTATGATGTGCCAGGTACTGTGCCATGTATTGAGTATACAGAGAAAAATAAAATAATAACTCGAAGCATTTATGTGTAGATTCTCTGGCATAGTTACTTGAAAGGAAAATTAAGACCAGTGGTGGTGTGTTGGGTGTGGATGGGGCATAGGAAATGGATGATTGCCACAGCAAATACAAAGGAAATAAAGATGAATAATTCACAGTCTATTTATAATCAAGGTGAATCTTGCTCCTGGGAGAAAATCCTATATTTTAAAACCTGAAGAGCAAAAACATCATATGAAATAGGTGGTCTGATTAAAATATGCTCATGAAGCAGCTAGATAATATACACCAAAAAAAAAAAAAATCTGACAATTAAATTATAAAATCCTAAAGTTGAAGTCACCTTTAAGGATTGCATGATTCTATTCAGTGATATATAAAATTGTCTTTGTCTGAATTAGTCAAAGGTTATCTGGAAAATTTTATAGCAATCTCTCTAATTTTCAATCTTGAGGAAGAAAAACCAACACACTTAAATGGCTCAGTGTGAGAATTCCTGAATATCAGAACCTGATTTGAACATAATTCATTTCAACAAAATAGCATTTTTCTGGAGAAGATGGGCATAGGTAAGCATTTTGGGGGCAATTCAAGGAACTTATAGTCTATTTGGAGAGTTAAGTCTTTATTAGGTTCAATCATGTAAATTCTGCTTATGTGAATCAGATATAACTAAATATCAGCAATTTTATATAGCTCAACTTAATACCAGAAGACAAGTACACAAACAATAAACCACAACTAAAACTAAAAAAATAATATGCAAAAATAGTATCCTGATTGATCAAATACAGGGATAAAAGTTTGCTAGCTAGATGTGCAGGGAGGTAGTGTTAAGGAAATCAGGTTTCAGAAGGCTGGATTGGCAGGATAGTGTTCTGTCTAGATTTTACAAAATATTGACAAAAATTTTACACACAAAGAGACAAGGGAGTAGGTAGAATAGTGGGAGTAAAAATACATAATCAGTAAAATATATGCACTTTACAGTAAACAATGGGTAGTTCAGCTGGAATGAGAGGCATAGCTATAAAGGTAAAGCATGGGATATAAAACTAGAATGGAAAATGGAGGCAAAACCAAAAATGTTCTGGCACACCAAACTATGAGTTATAAATTTGATTCACCTCGTCCAATCCTGATCAATCAGGATACTATTTTTGCATATTCTTTTTTGCATATTCTTTTTTGCATATTCTTTTCTTTTGAGGAGCCTTTCAACAATTTCATTGTGGCAGGGTTGCGTTCAATCGGAGCTGTACTTCAGAAGCTTGTCAGTGATGCACATGGTGTGTTAATTGTGAATGGAATGGAAAACAAAGGAGCTTTCAACCAGCAGAGTAAAGACAATTAAGGTCCTCTAAATTGTAGAAGATTCAATATTCTGAAGAGGAACCAGATATATTAGAGTTGCATATCCATAAGCATCTCTGACAAATGGTAAATATAGTTTGCCTCCAGTATCTACAGTATCTTCTTTTTGTCCTTTTTCCTGCCATTTCAAGGCACTTAATTTTCTTCTATTTTTTGTCAGTTCTCATGTAAAAATGAATTCCAATATTTCACTCACAATGAGGTATAAGTGGACATTACAGCTTAATATACCATGTCTTTTGCACTTCCCATACCCTCTACTCATAGTTCAAAATAGTCAGCCAGTTGATTTGCTTGTAAGACTAGCAGTAGAATATTCACCAGATGTAGAAAACTGGGGGACTGAAATGTATGACATTTATTTAACCATTAAAGTATTACAGCATTAACTACAAAGTCATTGACTCAATGAGGGAAACAACCAGGGCTAAAGAATGATACACAGGATTGCAGAATTCTCTTAGAAAAGACCCTAGAGTTCAGTTTCCTCAATTCTCCAAACAATGATGTGACTCTTCCTAAAGCATGCTTATCAAGAGGTCACCCAGCATCTTTTTGCATATATTTTGAGATGGAGAACAACTTTATTCCCTGAGGCAGCAAATTCCATTCTCAATTCTAACTGTTATTATTCACCTTTCTTAAGCTAAGCCTAAATCTCCCTTACCTACTCCCTCAACTCATCCATTGGTCAAAGACCTAATTTTTATGGTGATAAGAAATAAGCTTACCCCTTATTCCAAAGAACACTCCTTTAAATATTTGAAAAGGGATATGCTGTGGCCACTGAGTCTTCTCTTCTCAGGATAAAGAACCAATTTCTTTACATTTTAAAAAATTCAAATCCTTTATCCTGATTATTTCTATTTTAGACATCTCCAGCCTATTCTATTCAAGACTCTAGAGGTCAAAGAGAAATCAAACAACAAAAAAGGTTGATTTCTACCAAATAATTCATTAACACATATTTTGGGGATATAATAAAGGGATTAGTGTCATATATGTGGAATCACTGCCAAGACCAAAGTTAAAGAGACTTTTCCATTTTCTTCTAGGAGTTTTATGGCTTCAGGTCTTATGTTTAAGTATTTAATCCATTTCAAGTTGATATTTGTGAGTGTTGTAAGATAAGGGTAGTAATCCTTATCTTAAGTATATTACTAAGATAAAGGTTGTAAGATAATTTGTAGTAATCAAATTTTCCTGACACAATTTATTGAAGGGACTCTTCTTTTCCCAGCGAGTGTCTTTGGTTTCCTTATCAAATATTGTTGACCACATCCATTGGTGGGGATAATTTCAAAATCTGTACTATTGACCTATATGTTTATATTCAGGCCAGTATCACACTGTTTCAATTACTATGCCTTTGTGGAATTAGGAGTGTGAAGCATCAATTTTTTTCTTCTTTCTCAGGATTAGTTTGGTTATTCTGATTCTTTGTGGCTTCACACAAATTTTAGGATCATTATTACTATTTATGTGAAAAAATGCCATTGGAATGTTTTTCTTAATTTATTTTTTTTAAATTAAAGGATAATTGCTTTACAGAATTTTGTTGTTTTCTGTCAAACTTCATCATGAATCAGCCATAGGTATACATATATTCCCTCCCTTTTGAATCTCCCTCCCATCTCGCTCCCCATCACACCTACATGCCTTTTCACATTCTTTTCCATTATGGTTAATCACAGGATATTGCATCTATGTTCATCAGTGATATTGACCTGTAGTCTTCTTATTTGTGTGTTTTCTTCATCTGGTTTTGGTATCAAGGTGAAGGTGGCCTCATAGAATGAGTTTGGAAGTATTCCTTCCTCTGCAATTTTTTGAAGGGGTTTGAGAAGGATAGGTGTTAGCTTGTCTCTAAATGTTTGATAGAATTCTCCTGTGAAGCCTTCTGGTCCTGGGCTTTTGTTTTTTAGGAGATTTTTTATCACAGCTTCAATTTCAGAGCTTGTAATTGGGCTGTTCATAATTTCTATTTCTTCCTGGTTTAGTCATGGAAGATTGAACTACTCTAAGAATCTGTCCATTTATTTTGGGTTATCCATTTTATTGACATATAGTTGTTCATAATAGTCTCTTATTATCCTATTTATTTTTGCATTGTCTGTTGTAACCTCTCCTTTTCCATTTCAAGTTTTGTTGATTTGATTCTTCTCTCTTTTTTTCTTGATGAGTCTGGCTAAAGGATTGTCAATTTTGCTTATCTTCTCAAAGAACCAGCTTTTAGTTTTATTAATCTTTACTATTATTTATTTAATTTCTTTTTCATTTATTTCTGCTTGGATCTTTATGATTTCTTTCCTTCTACTAATTTATGGGTGATTTGGTTCTTCTTTTCCCAGTTGTTTTAGATATAAATTTAGGTTGTCTGTTTGATCTTTTTCTTGTTTCCTGAGGTGGATTTCCTTGCTATAAACTTCCCTCTTAGAACTGCTTTTGCTGCATCCCATAGATTTTGAGTTGTCATGTTCTTGTTGTCATTTGTTCCTAGATATATTTTTATTTCCCTTTTGATTTGTTCAGTAACCTGCTGGTTACTTAGAAACATTTTATTTATTCTCCATGCGTTTGTGTTTCTTACAGTTTCTTTCTTGTAACTGATATCTAGTCTCACAGTGTTGTGGTAGGAGGATATGCTCGATATAATTTCAATTTTCTTACGTATACTGAGGTTTAATTTGTGACTCAAGATGTGGTCTATCCTGGAGAATGTTCCATGTGCACTTGAGAAGAAGGTGTATTCTTCTGCATTTGGATGAAATGTCCTGAAGATATCAATGAGATCCATCTCATCTAATGTGTAAGTTAAGACTTGTGTTTCCTTATTAATTTTCTGTTTTGATGATCTGTCCATTGGTGTGAGTGACATGTTAAAGTCTCCTACTATTATTCTGTTACTGTCAATTTCTCCTGTTATGTCTGTTAGTGTTTGTCTTATGTATTGAGGTGCTCCTATGTTGGGTGCATAGACATTTATAATTGTTATGTTTTCCTCTTGGATTGATCCCTTGATCATTATGTGGTGTCCTTAATTATCTCTTGTAATCTTCTTTATCTTAAGGTCTATTTTGACTGATACGAGGATTGCTACATCAGCTTTCTTTTGCTTCCCATTTTCATGGAATATATTTTTCCATCCTCTCACTTTCAGTCTGTAAGTGTCTCTAGGTCTGAGTGAGTTTTTTGTAGAGAGCATATATATATATATATATATATATATGTGGGTCTTGTTTTTTTATCCAATCAACCAGTCTCTGTCTTTTGTTTGGAGCATTTAATCCAATTACATTTAAAGTAACAATTGATATATATGTTCCTATTTTCATTTTCTTAACTGTTTTGGGTTGATTTTGTAGATCCTTTTTTCTTCTCTTGTATTTCTTGACTATATAAGTCCCTTTAAAATTTACTGTGAAGCTGGTTTGGTGGTATTGAATTCTCTTAACCTTTGCTTGTCCAAAAAAAGTTTGATTTCTCCATCAATTTTGAATGAGATCCTTGCTGGGTACAGTAATCCTGGTTGTATATTTTCCCCTTTTAGTACTTTAAATATATCCTGCCATTCCCTTCTTGCCTTCAGAATTTCTACTGAAAGATCAGCTGTTAAGTATATGGGGTTTCCCTTGTAAGTTACTTGTTGCTTTTCTCTTGCGGCTTTTGATATTCTTTCTTTGTGTTTAGTCTTTGTTAGTTTGATTAGTATGTTTCTTGGCATATTTCTTAGGTTTATCCTGTATGGGACTCTTTGTGCCTCTTGGACTTGATTGACTATTTCCATTTCCATGTTCAGGAAATTTTCAACTATAATCTTTTCAAAAATTTTCTCATAACCCTTCTTTTTCTCATCTTCTTCTGGGACCCTTATACTTCAAATGTTGGTGCATTTGATATTGTCCCAGAGGTCTCTGAAACTATCCTTGGTTATTTTCATTTTTTTACTTTATTCTGCTCTTCAGAAGTTATTTCCACCATTTTATCTTCCAGTTCACTGATTAGTTCTTCTGCTTCAGATACTTTGCTATTGATTCTTTCTAAAGTCTTTTTTTTTTTAATTTTCAGTGATAGTGTTATTTGTCTCTGTATGATTATTCTTTAATTCTTCTGAAGTGAAGTTGCTCAGTCATTTCCGACTCTTTGCGATCCCATGAACTGTAGCCTACCAGGCTCCACCATCCATGGAATTTTCCAGGCAAGAGTACTGGAGTGGATTGCCATTTCCTTTTGTTAATTGATTCTTGCATTTTCTCAGTTTTGTATTCAAGGTTTTTGATCACCTTTGCTATCATTATTCTGAATTGTTTTTCACAGAGTTTGCCTATTTCTTCTTCATTTGGACTTCTGTATTTCTAGTTTGTTCCTTCATTGTGTAGTGTTTCTCAGCCTTTTCATTATTTTCTTTTTTAACTTATTGTGTTTGAGGTCTGATTTTCCCAGGCTTTAAGTTTGAATTATTTCTTCCTTTTGGTTTCTGCCCTCCTAATTTTGGTCCAGTTGTTTGTGTAAGCTTGGTATAAGGTGAGATTTGTGCTGAGTTTTTCTGTGTTTGTTTGTTTTTCCTCTGTTGGGCAAGGCTGAGTGAGATGCTAATCCTGTCTGCTGATGATTGGGTTTGCATTTTTGTTTTGTTTGTTGTTTAGATGAGGTATCCTGCACAGGGTGCTACTGGTGGTTGGGTGATGACAGGTCTTATATTCAAGTGGTTTCCTTTGTATGAGTTCTCACTATGTGATAATCCCTAGGGTTGGTTCTGTATGCCTGTCATTCCCAGTCATGTCCAACTCTTTGCAACCTCATGGAATTCTCCAGGCCAGATTACTGGAGTGGGTAGCCTTTCATCTCCAGGGGATCTTCCCAAACCAGGGATTGAACCCAGGTCTCCTGCACTGCAGGGAGATTCTTTACCTACTGAGCCACAAGAGAAGCACAGGAAGGCTGAGAGGAGCTACTCCACATTCAAGATCAGGAGGGGTGGCCGTGAGGAGATACCCCTCATACAAGGTAAGGAGCAGTGGCTGTGCTTTGCTGGAGCAGCCATAAAAAGATACCCCACGTCCAGGGTAAGAGAAACCCAAGTAAGACGGTAGGTGTTGTGAGAGGGCATCAGAGTGCAGACACACTAAGACCATAATCACAGAAAACAAGCCAATCTGATCACACGGATCACAATCTTGTCTAACTCAATGAAACTAAACCATCCGCGTGGGGCCACCCAAGACAGACGGGTTATGGTGGAGAGCTCTGACAGAATGTGGTCCACTGGGGAAGGGAATGGCAAACCATTTCAGTATTCTTGCCTTGAGAACCCCATGAACAGCAGGAAAAGGCAAATTGGTAGGATACTGAAAGAGGGACTCCCGAGGTCGGTAGGTGCCCAATATGCAACTGAAGATCAGTGGAGAAATAACTCCAGAAAGAATGAAGGGATGGAGACAAAGCAAAAAAACAAAAAACAAAAAAACTCAGTTGTGGATGTGACTGGTGATAGAAGCAAGGTCTGATGCTGTAAAGAGCAATATAGCATAGGAACCTGGAATGTTAGGTCTATGAATCAGGGCAAACTGGAAGTGGTCAAACAGGAGATGGCAAGAGTGAAAGTCAACATTCTAGGAATCAGAGAACTACAATGAACTGGAATGGGTGAATTTAACTCAGATGACCATTATATCTACTACTGTGGGCAGGAACCCTTTAGAAGAAATGGAGTAGCCATCATGGTCAACTAAAGAGTCCAAAATGCAGTATTTGGATGCAATCTCAAGAAAGACAGAATGATCTCTTTTCATTTCCAAGGCAAACCATTCAATATCACGGTAATCCAAGCCTATGTCCCAACCAGTAATGCTGAAGAAGCTGAAGTTGAATGGTTCTATGAAGACCTACAAGACCTTTTACAACTAACACCCAAAAAAGATGTCCTTTTCATTATAGGGGACTGGAATGCAAAAGTAGGAAGTCAAGAAACACCTGGAGTAACAGGCAAATTTGGCTTTGGAGTATGGAATGAATTAGGGCAAAGACTAATAGAGTTTTTCGAAGAGAACACACTGGTCATAGCAAACACCCTCTTCCAACAACACAAGAGAACACTCTACACATGGACATCACCAGATGGTCAACACTGAAATCAGACTGATTATATTTTTTGCAGCTAAAGATGGAGAAGCTCTACACAGTCAGCAAAAACAAGACCGGGAAGTGATGGCGGCTCAGATCATGAACTCTTTATTGACAAATTCAGACTTAAATTGAAGAAAGTAGGGAAAACCATGAGACCATTCAGGTATGGCCTAAATCAAATCCCTTATGACTATACAGTGGAACTGAGAAATAGATTTATGGGACTAGATCTCATAGACAGAGTGCCTGATGAACTATGGATGGAAGTTCATGACATTGTGCAGGAGACAGGGAGCAAGACCATTCCCATGGAAAAGAAATGCAAAAAGGCAAAATGATTGTCTGAGGAGGCCTTACAAACAGCTGTGAAAAGAAGAGAAGCAAAAAGCAAAGGAGGAAAGGAAAGATATTCCCATCTGAATGCAGAGTTCCAAAGAATATCCAGGAGAGATAAGAAAGCCTTCCTCAGCGATCAAAGCAAATAAATAGAGGAAAACAACAGAATGGGAAAGACTAGAGATCACTTCAAGAAAATTAGAGATGCCAAGGGAACATTTCATGCAAAGATGGGTTCAATAAAGGACAGAAATGGTATGGACCTAACAGAAGCAGAAGATATTAAGAAGAGATGGTAAGAATACATAGAAGAATTGTACAAAAAAGTTCTTCATGACCCAGATACTCACGATGGTGTGATCACTCACCTAGAGCCAGACATCCTGGACTGTGAAGTCAAGTGGGCCTTAGAAAGCATCAGTACAAACAAAGCTAGTGGAGAGGATGGAATTCCAGCTGAGCTATTTCAAATCCTGAAAGATGATGCTGTGAAAGTGCTACATGCATTATTTCAGCAAATTTGGAAAACTCAGCAGTGGCCACAGGACTGGAAAAGGTCAGTTTTCATTCCAATCCCAAAGAAAGGCAATCCCAGAGAATGCTCAAACTACCACACAATTGCACTCATCTCACATGCTAGTAAGGTAATGCTCAAAATTCTCCAAGCCAGACTTCAGCAATACATGAACCATGAACTTCCAGATGTTCAGGCTGGTTTTAGAAAAGGCAGAGGAACCAGAGATCAAATTGCCAACATCCGCTGGATCATCGACAAAGCAAGAGACTTCCAGAAAAAACATCTATTTCTGCTTTACTGACTATGCCAAATCCTTCGACTGTGTGGATCACAATAAACTGTGGAAAATTCTGAAAGAGATGGGCATACCAGACCACCTGACCTGCATTTTGAGAAACCTATATGCAGGTCAGGAAGCAACAGTTAGAACTGGGCATGGAAAAACAGACTGGTTCCAAATAGGAAAAGGAGTATGTCAAGGCTGTATATTGTCACCCTACTTGTTTAACTTATATGCAGAGTACATCATGAGAAACGCTGGGCTGGACGAAGTACTAGCTGGAATCAAGATTGCCCAGAGAAATAACAATAACCTCAGATATTCACATGACAACACCCTTAAGGCAGAAAGTGAAGATGAATTAAAAAGCCTCTTGATGAAAGTGAAAGAGGAGAGGGAAAAAGTTGGCTTAAAGCTCAACATTCAGAAAACTGAGATTATGGCCTCTGGTCCCATCACTTCATGGGAAATAGATGGGGAAACAGTGTAAAAAATGTCAGACTTTGTTTTTAGGGGCTCCAAAATCACTGCAAATGGTGACTCCAGCCATGAAATTAAAAGACACTTACTCTTTGGAAGGAAAGTTATGACCAACCTAGATAGCATATTAAAAAGCAGAGACATTACTTTGCCAACAAAGGTCCATCTAGTCAAGGCTATGATTTTTGCAGTGGTCATGTATGGATGTGAGTGTTGGACTGTGAAAAAGGCTGAGCACCAAAAAATTGATGCTTTTGAACTACGGTTTTGGAGAAGACTCTTGAGAGTCCCTTGAACTACCAGGAGATCCAACCAGTCCATCCTAAAGGAGATCAGTCTTGGGTGTTCATTGGAAGGACTGATGTTGAAGCTGAAAGTCCCAATACTTTGGCCACCTCATCCGAGGAGTTGACTCTTTGGAAAAGACCCTGATGCTGGGAGGGATTGTGGGCAGGAGGATAAGGGGACGACAGATGATGAGATGGTTAGATGGCATCACCAACTCGATGGACATGAGTTTGGGTAAACTCCGGGAGTTGGTGATGGACAGGGAGGCCTGGCGTGCTGCGATTTATGGGGTCGCAAAGAGTCGGACACAACTGAGCAACTGAACTGAACTGAACTGAACTGAACTGAGGGTTAGTTCTCTGGTAGTCTAGTGTCTTTGAGTCAGTGCTCCCACTCCAAAGGTTCAAGCCTTGATCTCAGTTCTGAAGATGACCCAAAGCTGGCGGGGATATCAAATTTGTTGAAGAACAAAACTGAGATTCAAAATGAGCTCAGAATGGTTGGAGTACTGGACTCTTCCAGGCTCTTCATAGCCCAAGTGGAGGGCTGGAATTTTGATGAGCACTGAATTGAATCTATAGGTTGTTTGGGGTAATATGGACATTTTAACAACATTAATTCTTCCGATTTATTAATATAGGATATCTTTACATTTGTTTGCGTATTCTTCAATTTCTTTTATCAAAGCCTTGCAATTGTCAGTGTATAAGGTCTTTAAGCTCCTTGGTTAAAGGCATTTCTAAGTATTTTATTATTTTTTGGTTCTACTGTGAATGGCATTTCTTTCTTAATTTCTTTTTCAAAGGTTTTGTTATTAGAGTATAGAAACACAACTTTTTATGTTGACTTTTTTATCCCACAACTGCTAAGTTTTTTGATTAGCTCTAACAGGTTTCTGGGCATGGTCTTCAGGTATTTTTCATATGCAAGCTCCTGTCTTCTGCAAAGAAAGACAATTTTACTTCTTTTCTTATTTGGATAACTTTCAAACAGAAAAAATGAAATTAACAAAATGAAAATATAATCCATAGAAGGGAGAAGATATTTGCAAATCATGTATGTATGTATGTGTGTGTGTGTGTATGTGTGTGTGTGTGTGTGTATGTGTGTGAATATATATATATGTGATTAATATCAAAAATATATAAAGAACTCATACAACTACATAGAAAAAACAAACAACTGATTTAGAAATGGACATAAGAATTGAACAGACTCCGCCCGCCCCCAAGGAGAAAGTACAAATGACCAAGTATATGAAAAGAAGTGTCTCAAAAAAAAAAAAAAAAATAGAACTACCATATATTCCAGCAGTCCCACTTCTGGGTATATAGCTAAAAGAGTTAAAACCAGGATCTCAAAGTGATATCTGCACTATCATATTCATGGCAGCATTATTCACAATAGTTGAGATATGGATGAAAGATCATGCTCAGTCTGTATAGATTGATGAAGATAGACGGTTTCAGATTTTTGGTTTTGGAAATTTCAACACACTTTGCCGTGTTCCAATTTTAGTCAAGACCACTTCCATTAGATGTGGATAATTCATGCACCTTCCCCTTTACCATCTAGTATGTCTTGCTGCTAGCTTTTTCATCTTCATTAGGTGTGTGCCACGCATTTCTTTATCTGTGCAGGTGGCTTGCATCATATGCCCATTTATATAACGTCTACCCTCTCTTCTTTTGCCTTTAGTTAGCTGATAGCTGACTGCATGAATCAGCTAATAGATGAATCTACAATCTTTAGGTCCATAGATTTCTATGCAGTTTCCAGACCAATCTTTAAAATATTCATATTTCTTATATTCTCTTGAGTTGTTCTATCATTCTACCCTAAATAAGGATCAAGATACCTTTCACAGTATGATGATACTCTTCAGAGAAAAGATCCAGAAGGCATAGTCTGAGATGGAAAACTGGTATGAGAAAACTGGATGAATGAAAACAGGATGAATAAGGAAATATTTTCCCCAAAAATGTGAAAAATCATCTCCCCTAACATTTAGTCATTACTGTTTCTGTGCTGCTATGCTATTTTGGTCTGGGTCTTGTGAATGGGTGTTTGGGATGTCATTTTAATTTAGCACCATCATCATGATAAGAGCAGCTGTCCAGAATTCATATTTCCAAAGGATTTTTTTTTAAACCGTTTTTAAATAGATGTTCTGACTGCTTCACTGAAAACAAAAAATCTATGTGTGCATGTTCAGTGTTTTTCCGTTTGGGTCTTTCTACTTCCAAATGCTTATAGTGCTTTTTAGCATCAAAATAGTTTTGTGCAATGGATTGCTTTAAACACACATACAAACGTATACACATATGCACACATGCTTGGGTGACATCACCAATTCAATGGAGATGAGTTTGGGTAAACTCCAGAAGTTGGTGATGGACAGGGAGGCCTGGCATGCTGCCGTCCATGGGGTCGCAAGTAGTCGGACACAACTGAGTGACTGAACTGTAACTGATGTACACACTCTTCTTCCCAGCATACTCTGCCTCAGCATGGACCAGACATAGGACTGAAAACAGCATCTTGTTGTATCATTTAAAATGTAGTATTTATAATGCAAAACCCACAATGCTACAATGTCCTGAAACAGTATGTATTCATGATTAAGAGCACAAACTTTGTTGTTAAGCAGACATGGAATCAAATCTTAGTTCATATTTGTTAGCTCCATGACCTCAGGAAAAATCAATGAACTTCTCTGAGCTCAATTTCCTAATAGATGAAATGTAGACATGCTAGTTATTTATTTCTGTGTAACAAAGAAACCCAAACCATTGTGGCTTAAAACAATAGTTGCAAATACAATTGAGCTAAACAACAAATTAGTTTGCAAGTTTGTGGTTTGGCAATTTAGATTGGGATCTGCCTAGTGGATCTTCTGGTTCCAATTGGATTTCTCTTATGCATCCTTAGTCAGCTAGCTACATGTTAGCTAGGAGGCTGTTTTTCCAGACTTTGGTTAATGTTAACTAGCTCTCTCAGAAGTGGCCTCTCATCCTACAGCAAGTTAGATTATCCTTCATCACATGGAAATGGCAGAGTTCACAAACACACACACACACACACACACACACACACACAGAGACAGAGACAGAGACTCAGACTCTGAATTGGCACAATATCACTTTTAACATGTTTTATTAACCAACTCAGCTAACAATGAAAATTCAGATTTAAAGAGTGAGGATAAGATTACATCTAGGTGGCAAGAGGAGTAAATGTGGAGCTAACTTCTCTCACAAATTCATTAAAAATGCATCTACATATGGAATGATTCTCACTGAACATCTGTTTCACACTGACAAGACTTCAGACTTCCAAAAGGCAGGAAAATTTCCACATATCTGGGTAGGGAAAAGAAAAAGAAAAGAGATACAGAGAGAAAGGAACTGGGATTGGACTTGCGTTCCTGGGAAGAAGCTGTGAAAGTGGAAAGGTTTCCACACAGTGAGAAATCCCCTTATCTCACTGATGAGATCAGCCGGGACAGAGTTTTGGAGCCTCAAAGTAGAGCAAAGCACTCAGTTTGCAGAAGACGAAGTGGAGAGAGACCTGCACAGATCATCTGGTCAGTGCCAGATGACTCTCCTTAGTGGAATCCACTTGTCCACTGGGGTGAGTGTGGGCTGAGTGCTGAGGCCCAGGTTTTGAAGATCAGACCATGGGAAGAGGACTGGGTTTGGATGCATGAAGCTAGCCTGAGGGGGCTACAGTGTTGTGTGCCACAACCTAGGGAGTACAAGAAGAAGTCTGGGCCTACCAGAGAGGCAAGGAGCCCTTGTTCTGGGGTATTTGATTAGAAGGGTGGTCCAACATAGATCTTCTTCCTTTTCATGTACTCTCAGGCAGCAAGGTACCACCTACATGAGCTCTAGGGCCAGGTGTGAACTGTTTCTGTTATCATGGTCTCCAGAGAAGACTGTAGACTGCTGCTGCCACTGAGGGTCCCATAACAGGGCACAAGTTGCTGCTGCCACTTCCCAAGGAGAACATACAACCCACCACTGCCACCTCCAAGGGTCCCACAACTAGGAGCCAATCAGTAACCCTAACCTTTACCTTCCTGGAAGTAAGCATAGGTTGCACACCTGCTAACCCTCTATCAAGTGGGTAATGGCTAGCACACTCTGAGGAAAGACATGACAAGCATCCAAATAAAAAATATCCCTCATGTCAAAAATTATTAAGCCCACACAAGCTATGAAGATATGCTCCCACAAATAAATAGCCATCCAAGACTGCAGTAGAATATTATTTCTCCTAAATTCACAGAGTAAGAGAAAAAAAGCAAAATTCAGAAGTATAGGAGCCACTCTCAGTTAAAAGGCCAAAGGAAATCACTTGAAGAAACAAACAATAAAACAGACCTCTTCAGTCTAACAGACAAAAAGTTCAAAAAGGAGGTAATGAAAATACTGAAAAAATTAAGACTATTGACAAAAATACAGATTACTATAAACAGGAACTAGAATTATAAGGAAGATACAAGAAAAATTAGAAAGTTAATTTCATGAGACAAAAGCTGAGCTAAAGGCAATGATTAGCAGAATGAGTAGTTTAGAATAAAGAATAAATAAGCTGGAAGGTAGAAAAATCACTATTACCAAATCAAAACATCAGACAGAAAGCCAAATTTAAAGAAATAAAAGAGACCTGTGAAATAATATAAAGCATGCTTATATTTGCATAATAGGCTTTCCAGAAGTAGAAGAAAGAAAAACAGGGATTGAAAATGTATATGAAAAAGATTGTAGCTGGAAATTCCCCAAACTTATACAATGAAGCAGATATACATATATACAGGAAGCACAGAAGGCCCCAAACAAGATGAACCCAAACAAATCTACACCAAGGCATTTTTAAAAATGGCAAAAGTTAAAGACAGAATATTCTAAAGGCAGCAAGAGTTAATTACAAGGGGACCCCGTAAGGCTACCAGTTTATTTCTATACAGAAACACAGCAGGACAGAAAGGAGTGGCAAACAATATTAGAAGTCTTGAAAAGGAAAGATATTAAACCTAGAATACTCTACCCAACAAGATTATCATTTGGATTAGGAAAAGAAATAAAGAATTTCTCAGACAAACAAAAACTAAAAGAATACAGCAATACTAAACCTAGCTTAAAAGAAAACACTGAAATGACATCTTTAAATAGAAAAGAAGCAAGAAGATATAAGAATGAAGAAGTCACAATTGGAAAGTTAATCACTTAAATTAGCTAGTAAACAGATCAAAAAGTAAACAAAATATTTGTTGAAGTAATGATAAACACAAGGTACAGCAAATGAATAAACATAAAGACATAAAAAAGGACATCAGAATCAAAAAATGTGGAAAGGGAGAATAAGAAAATGTAGATTTTTTTCTTTCCTTTTTTTTTCAAGAATGTGTTTGAGCCTGTATGAATATCAGTCTAAAGCAAACAGATATAAAAAGGGATTAACATACTCAAAAAACAGAACATTTATTAAAAAACATACAATATATTTTCAAAATACAAAAAGAAGAGAACACAAGCATAAAGCAAAAGTAAATAATCAAACCACAAAAAAGGAACAAAGAAGAAACAAATAACTGAAAAGCAAGATTTGAAATGACAACAAATACATATGTATCAATATTATCTTAAATGTCAATGAACAAAATGCTCTAATCAAAAGAGATAGAGTGACAGACTGTTTAAAAAAGCAAGAACCTAGAATATACTGCCTACAAGAGAACCACTGAAGTGCAGAAGACACACATAAATTGAAAGTGAGAGGATAGAAAAGATATTTCATGTAAATGGAAGTGACAAGAAAGCAGGTGCCGCAATATTCATATCAAACAAGATAGAGTTTAAAACAAAGTCTATAAAGAAAGATAAAGAAGAATACTATATAATGAAAAAAGGATTAATACAAGAAGATTTTACACGTCAATGTATACACCCCTAATATAGGAGCACTCAAGCATAAAAAACAAGTACTAACCGACATAACGGGAGAAATTGATAGGAAGACAGTAATAGTAGGAGACTTTAACGTTCCACTCCTATCAATGGACACAGACCAGGACATTATACCCCCCAAAAAATGCAAACTATTTTCAAGGGCAAATGAAACATGCATGTGTGCGTGCTAAGTCACATCAGTCATATTCAACTCTTTACAACCCTAGGGACTGTGGTGGCTCATGATGCTCTTCTGTCCATGGGGTTCTCAAGGCAAGAATACTGGAGTGGGTAGCCATGCCCTCCTCCAGGGGATCTTCCCAACCCAGGGATCAAACCCACATCTCTTAGGTCTCTTACATTGGCAGGTGCCATCTGGGTAGCCTGCAAATGGAACGATATGAGGACACAAAACTAACTTCAACAAATAAGAGTATAGAAATTATTTCAATCATCTTCACTGAGAGGAATGGCATGCACCTAGAAGTCAACCACAGAAAAATAAATTTTTAAAATTACATGGAGATTTAAAAAACATGCTACTAAAGAACCAATGAGTCAATCAAAGTAGTTCACAGAAGTAAGTACATAATGATAAAGGCCTACTCAAAAAACAAGAAAAAATCTCAAATAAACAACATAACCTACCTCATAAATAGATGATTTTATCAGCCCAATCACTAGAAATGAAATAGAATTTGTGAAAAAAATCTTCTGACAAACAAAAGTCCAGGGCCAGATAGCCTCACAGGAAAATTCTATGAAGCATACAAAGAAATTATACAAATTCTCAAACTTTTCCAAAAGATGGAACATCAGGGAACACTTCTAAAGACATTCTATGAAGCTGCCATCACTCTGATATCAAAACCAGTCAAAGATACCACCAAAAAAGAAAATTACAAGTCAATAACTTTGATGAATATAGATGTGAAAATTCTGAACAAAGTACTAGCAAATGAAATTCAACAACATATAATAAGATCATATACCACAATGAAGCAGGATTCATCTCAAGTTCACAAAGATCATTCAACATACACCAATCAATGTAATATACCATACAAACAAAAGAAAAAAAAAAACACGTGATAATCTCAGTAGATGCAGAAAGAACATTTGACAGATTGAACATTCATTAATTATTAAAAAAAAAGAAAACCAAAAACTCTTACCAAAATAAGTTTAGAGGGAACATATTTTAACATAGTAAAAGTGATTTATGACAAACACACAGTCAGTATAATACTCAATGGTGAAAATCTAAAAGCCTCCCTATTAAAATTTGGAACAGGACAAGGATGACCACTCTCACTACTTCTATTCAGCATCGTGCTGGAAGTCCTAGCCACAGCAATCAGACAAGAAAAAAGAAATAAAATATATCCATACTGGAAGGGAAGAAGAAAAACCATCACTATATGTAGATGACATGATAACTATAAATAAAAACACTTCAGAATCCACACAGAAACTATTAGATCTAATAAGTCAATTCAACCAAGTAGCAAGATACAAGATTAACACCCAGAAATAGGTTTCATTTCTTTACACTAGCAATGAAATATCAAAACAGAAATGCTTAAAAAAAACAATAGTGTTTAAATTGCACCAAAAAATACCAGGGAATAAACCTGACCAAGGAGACAAATATATATATGCTGAGAACTATAAAACATTAATAAAGAAATTATTAATTTCTTAGTTGATGTAGCCACTATGTAAAATAGTATGGTGGTTCTTTAGAAAGCTAAAATAGAATCGCCAGGACTCCCACATTGCAGGAAATTAAAGAAGATTCAAAGAAATAGAAAGATAGCTCATGCTCTTGGATTGGAAGAATTGACATTGTTAAGATGACAATACCAAGCAAAGCAATCTATAGATACAATGTGATCCTTATCAAATTATTCATGGGAGTTTTCACAGAAGTAGGACAAACAATCAAAAAATTTACATGGGACCATAAAAAGTCCAGAATTGCCAAAGCAACCCTGGGGAATGAGGAAAAAAGCAGGAGGCATAAGTCTCCCAGTCTTCAGAGAATACTATAGAGCTACAGTAATCAAATCAATGTGGTATTTGTACTGGTACAAAAATAGACATGTTAATCAAATGGAATGTAATAGACAGCCCGGACAAAGGAGGTAATAATATAAAATGGGAAAAAGATAGTCTCTGTGGCAAGTGGTGCTGGGCATGTTGAACAACTGCATGTAAATAAGTGAAGTTAGAACACACTCTCACACGATGCACAAAAATAAGCTCAAAATGGCTTAAAGATTTAAGCATAAGACACATTATAGAACTCCTAGAAGAGAGCATAGGCTAAACATTATCTGACATAAATTGTAATTGTATAAATGTTTTCAGTCAGTCTCCCAAAGCAATAGAAATAAAAACAAAACTAAGCAAATGAGAACTAATCAAACTTACAAGATTTCACAGAGCAAAGTATTAGTCATTAAGTCATATCCAACTCTTTGTTTACAGTAGCCCACCAGGCTCCTCTGTCCATGGTATTCTCCAGGCAAGAATTCTGGAGTAGGTAGCCATTCCCTTCTCCAGAGGATCTTCTTGACCCAGGGATCGAACCCAGGTCTCCCACATTGCAGGCAGATACTTTACCATCTGAGCCACTAGGGAAGCTCTTTTCACAGGAAAGAAAATCATAAAAGAAAAAAAAAGGTACTATATGTAATGGGAGAAAATATTTGTCAATGATGCAACCAAAAAAGTTTAATTTCCAAAATATTCAACCACACAACACAAGAACAACAAAATATCATAAAATGAGCAGAAGACCTTAACAGACATTTCTTCAAAGAAAGCATGTAGATGGTCAGTAGGCACATGAAAATATGTTCAACATTACTCATTATTAAAGAAATGCAAATTAAAACTACAATGTGGTACCACTTCATATCAGTCAGAATGGCCATTATTAAAATGATGTCTAAAAATAACAAATGTTGGAAAGAGTATGGAGAAAAGGGAACACTCTTATGCTGTTGGTAGGAATGTAAGTTGATGTAGCCACTATAGAAAATAGTATGGTGGTTCTTTAGAAAGCTAAAATAGAATTGCCATATGATCCAGCACTCCCACTCTTAGGCATATACCTGGGCAAAACTAATTTCAAAGAGATACATGTACCCCCATGTTCATAGCAGCACTATTTACAGTAGCCAAGACATGAAAGCAAACTAAATGCTCACCAACAGATGAATGGATAAAGATATGGTACATATATATAATGGAATACTTGTTGTTGTTGTTGTTCAGTCACTAAGTCATGTTCGAGTCTTTGCAACTCCATGGACTGCAGTATCCCAGTCCAGGCAAGAATATTGGAGTGGATTGCCAAGCCCTTCTACAGGGGATCTTCCTGACCCAGGGATTGAACCCGTGTCTCCTACATTGCAGGCAGATTATTTACAGACTGAGCCAAGAGGGAATCCTGATATCACTGATACTTTGAATCAGAAAAAAAAAAAAAAAATGGCACAAATGAGAAAAAGACTCACAGACATTGAGATTGGACTTGTGGTGGCCAAAGGAGATGAGGGGGAGGCAGAAGGATGAAATGGGAGTTTGGGATTTGTAGATACAAACTAATACATTCAGTATAGATAAGCAACACGGTCCTACTGGGAGCTATACCTGATCTCCGGAGATAAACTATAATGAAAACAGCTATTTAAAATGTATATATGTATATAACTGAGTTGTTTTGCTGAATAGCAGAGATTGGCATAACATTTCCAATCAATCAACTATACTTCAATTAAAAAAAAGTAGTGAGGAAACAGATTCCTCTTGATGGGAATAGCAACAAAATTAATTAATTAAATAGGGTGTGGAAATAGGAAGCAGTGAACACTTAGGGACATGTTGTCAATCAGTGTATCATTGGTGATAATAATAATTTGTTGTTGTTCTGTCACTAAGTCATGTCTGACTCTTTGCAACCCCATGGATTGTAGTACACCAGGTTTCCCTGTCCTTCACTATCTCCTGGAGTTTGCTCAAACTCATGTTCATTGAGCCAGTGAGGCTATTCAACCATTTCATCTTCTGTTGCCCCCTTCTCCTCCTGCCCTCAATCTTTCCTAGAATCAGGGTATTTTCCAATGAGTCTGCTCTTCACATCAGGTGGCCAAAGATAGTGAGAATATATGTATATCTTAACATCAATGTGAATTAGATAATATGCATGGAGTTCTTAGTATAGTTTCTGACATTAAATACTGAGTAAAAGTTTGTTCTTGCTGTTATGTCCATAAAGCATCTTAATCAGACATCTGTTGCTGTTGGTGCAAGATTTTACATGAAGTTCCTGAATTATCAACATTTTGTGGGAAATTGGTGTTGCAAATATCTATTCATGTATTCTTAATCTGATTCGGTACATGAACCTTGAAGAATCTAACCTACTTCCTCAACAAAGTCTCTAACTAGTTTTTTTTTTTTTTTTTTTGATAGCCTTCACATTCTGTCCTGTTAACAGTCACCCAGAGATATGATTTGTGGGAGTCATAGTCATCTATAGGTCAACTAAGAGAATTGGGAATGGTAAGAAAGACCACTTACTCCCTAGATAGCAATTTCTGGAATGTATTGGACCATATCCTCTTTGTACAGTTCAGTTATTTTCTAAAGTCTAAACTTCTGTCATTTCTGAATGCTCTCCCGCCACACTTTCTACAGAGAACATTGTTTTAAACAACAAATATTGACTGAGGTCAAATGTGTGCAAAATATGGTAATGGGCACAACCATTGAGACATTAATAAGTTTTGGCTAAGAAGTCACACTTTTAAGTATGTGTTCCATAATAATCTACAAACATTTAAAACTTTATCTATTTGCTGATGTCAAATAGTTATATTAGATAAAATAATTTTAATGTTTTTAGAAGTGACTGCTTAATCGAAAGGGGAACGAAAGTGAAAGTGAAGTCACTCAGTTGTGTCCGACTAGTTGCGAGCTCATGGACTATAGTCTACCAGGCTTCTCCGTCCATGGGATTTTCCAGGCAAGAATACTGGAGTGGCTTGCCATTTCCTTCTTCAGGAGATCTTCCAAACCCAGGGATTGAACCCAGGTCGCCTGCATTGTAGACAGACGCTTTACCGTCTGAGCCACCAGGGAAGCCCCAAAGGGGAATCCCTGCCTGAAAATGAATCTGGCAAGACTCACTTATGATGAAAACAAGTTTACAGAAGTGATAGTGAGATCATACCATATAACTAAGTAGATTTATTGGAGGGGAGAGAACTAAGGCTGCATTCCAATTCTCAAAAACACGCTCTAGCCAGTGTAACAAAAATTAGAATTAATTCACATATCACTGTGGCCAGTAATGTCAAAAGAAAGAAAAATATCACGAAGTCCCTGCCTATTCGCTAGACCCAAACAAATCCCCAACCCTCACATCATTTTATGTTGCAGCAGTGTCTCTTAGATTCAATTTACTGGCTCAGTCATGTACAACTCTTTGAGACCCCATGGACTGCAGCATGCCAGGCTTCCCTGTCCATCACCAACTCCCTGAGCTTGCTCAAAATCATATACATTAAGTCAATGATGGCATCCAACCATTTCATCCTCTGTTGTACCCTTCTCTTTCTGCCTTCAATCTTTTCCAACATTAGGATGTTTTCCTGTTGGGGAGTGTTTTACAGGAGGATTCCCACGTGCTGTCTCTCATGAGTCCTTCGTTCCTTTTCAAGTGGAGCAGCACACTGCTCCCAGGAACTGAGGTCATTATGTGAGACAGGCTTGGATCTCCTTTAGTAAACACTCTCTTTACGACAAAACTGCTTAGTCTCACTCCCCTTTCTTGAGATATGGATTGTCTCCTGACCTTGTGACCATTATTATCCCTTGTTCCCTTGGTAACAGTTGCTATACATTTGGTTTTCTGATCTTTATCATTGTTGAAAGAAGTTTCTTGTACCACAGCCTATATGTACTCACAGAAAAATCATTAAAGCACCTTTGCTCCATCAGAGCTTAGGTCCCCATGTCTTTTTTGTCTCTCTCTCTCTCTTTCTCTCTCCAGCTAATTCTCTGGAGCATAGAGACCCGTCGGGCTCACTCTCCTGCCGGGGCTTCTAAGACCCTCTGGAGAAGGCGCTCTGTGCCTTCATCCCCTCGAGAGGGCACCTGGTGCCTTCGTGAGCAATGCAAGCCCTGTGTCAAGGGCTTTATTGGTTTTCTGCATAAACCAGGGAATATCAGCCTCTTTCTCTCTTTTACTTTCTTATTGTTGACTCCAGATCACCAGGTTCCGGTCCATTAAAGGACTCCAAGTTCTTTGCATTAGATGGTCAAGGGATTGGAGCTTCAGCTTCAGCATCAGTCCTTCTAATGAATATTCGGGACTAATTTCCTTTAGGATTGACTGGTTTGATCTCCTTCCTTTCCAAAGGACTCTCAAGAGTCTTGTCCAACACCACAGTTCAAAAGCATCAATTTGTCAGTGCTCAGCTTTCTTTATGGTCCCATCTCACATACATTTATGACTACTGGAAAAACCATAGCTTTGACTATAAGGACTTTGTTGATAAAGTAATGTTAATGTCTCTGTTTTTTCATATGCTTTCTAGGTTTGTCATAGCTTTTCTTTCAAGGGGTAATGTCTTTTAATTTCATGACGCAGTCAACATCTGCAGTGATTTTGAGCCCAAGGAAATAAAGTCTGTCACTGTTTCCATTGTTTCCCCATCTATTTGCCATGAAGTGATGGGACTGGATTACATGATCTTAGTTTTTGAATGCTGAGTTTTAAGCCAGGTTTTTAACTCTCCTCTTTCACTTTCATCAAGAGGCTCCATAGTTCCTCTTTGCTTTCTGCCATAAGGGTGGTGTCATCTGTATATCTGACATTATTGCTATTTCTCCTTGCAATCTTGATTCCAGTGTGTGCTTCATCAAGTCCTGCATTTTGCATGATATACTCTGCATATAATTTAAATAAGCAGGGTGACAATATACAACCTTGACAAAATCCTTTCCCAATTTGGAACCAGTCCACTGTCCATGTCTGGTTCTGTTTCTTCTTGACATGCATGCAGATTTCTCAGGAAGCAGGAAAGGTGGTCTGGTATTCCCATCTCTTTAAGAATTTTCCACAGTTTGTTGTGACCCACACAGTCAAAGGTTATTGCACTGTCAATGAAACAGAAGTAGATTTTTTTTCTGGAATTATCTTGTTTTTCCTATGATCCAATGGATGTGGGCAATTTGATCTCTGGTTCTTCTGCCTTTTCTAAATCCAGCTTGAATATCTGAAAGAGAATTTTGAGCATTACTTTGTTAGCATGTGAGATGAATGTAATTGTGTGGTAGTTTGAACATTTTTAGGCATTGCCTTTCTTTGGGATTGGAATGAAAATTGACATTTTCCAGTCCTGTGGCCACTGCTGAGTTTTCCAAATTTGCTGGCATATTGAGTGCAGCACTTTGACAGCATCATCTTTTAGGATTTCAGCTCAGATGGAATTCCATCACCTCCACTAGCTTTGTTCATAGTGATGTTTCCTAAGGCCCACTTGGCTTCACAATCCAGGATGTCTGGCTCTAGGTGAGTGAACACAGTATCGTGGTTATCCAGGTCCTTGAGATCTTTTTATATAGTTCTGTGTTTTCTTGCCACCTCTTCTTAATATCTTCAGCTTCTGTTAAATCAATATCCTTTCTTGTGCCCATCTTTGCATGAAATGTTCCTTGGTATCTCTAATTTTCTTGAAGAGATCTCTAGTAGTTCCCATTCTATTGTTTTCCTCTATTTCTTTGATTGATCACTTAGGAAGACTTTCTTATCTCTCCTTGCTATTCCTTGGAGTTCTGAATTCAGATTAATACATCTTTCCTTTTCTCTTTTGCCTTTTGCTTCTCTTCTTCTCTCAGCTATTTGTAAGGCCTTCTCAGACAACCATTTTGCCTTTTTGAATTCCTTCTTCTTGGGGATTATTTTGATCACCACTTCCTCTACAATGTTATGAACCTCTGCCTATATTTCTTCAGGCACTCTATCTATCATGTCTAATCCATTGAATCTATCTGTCACTTCCATTGTATAATCATAAGGGTTTAGGCCATACCTGAATGGTCTAGTGGTTTTCCCTACATTCTTCAAGTTAAGTCTGAATTTTGCAATAAGGAGTTCAGGATCTGAGCCATATCAGCTTCCGGTCTTATTTTTGCTGACTCTATAGAGCTTCTCCATATTTGGTTGCAAAGAATATAATCAGTCTGGTGTCAGTATTGATATTGACTACCTGGTGATGTCCATGTGTAGAGTCATCTCTTGTGTTTTTGGAAGAAGGTGTTTGCTATGACCAGTGCATTCTCTTGGCAAAACTCTGTTAGCCTTTGCCCTACTTCATTTTGTACTCCAAGGCCAAACTTGCCTGTCACTCCAGGTATCTCTTGACTTCCTACTTCTGCATTCCAGTCCCCTATGATGAAAAGGATATCTTTTTCATCATGCTAGTTCTATAAGGTATTGTAGGTCCTCATAGAACCGTTCAACTTCAGCTTCTTTGGCATTAGTGGTTGGGGCATAGACTTGGATTACTCTGATATTGAGTGGTTTGCCTTGCAGACCAACAGAGGTCATTCTGATGTTTTCTGAGATTACACCTAAGTACTGCATTCTGGGCTATTTTGTTGACTATGAGAGCTATTCAATTTCTTTTAAGGGATTCTTGTCCACAGTAGTAGATGTAATGGTCATCTGAATTAAATTTGCCCATTCTGGTCTATTTTAGTTGACTGATTCCTAAAATGTCGATGTTCATTCTTGCCATCTCTGGTTTGACCACTTTCAATTTACCTTGATTCATGGACTAACATTCCAGTTCCTATGCAATATTTTTCTTTATAGCGCTGGACTTTACTTCCATCACCAGTCACATCCACAACTGAATGTTGTTTTCACTTTGGCTCAGCCTCTTCATTCCTTCTGGATCTATTTCTCCACTCTTCCCCAGTAGCATATTGGGCATCTACTGACCTGGGGAGTTCATCTTTCAGTGTCTTATCTTTTTGCCTTTTAATACTGTTCATGGGATTCTCAAAGCAAAAATACTGAAGTCCCTGTTATGCATGTAGCCTCCTTTATGGTGGCAAATGAGCTCTGGCATGACATTTGTAGAATGTGTGCTCATTTTCTCCTGTGAGAACTCCGAAGTTACAACTAACTGCTGAGCAACCATCGACAGAAGAATGTTGGATCCCACCAAAAAAAGATACCCCACGACCAAGGGCAAAGGGGAAGCCCTAGCAAAATGGCAGGAGTGAGGATAGCATGTTTAGAATCAAACCCCATACCTACCAGAGAAGCTCAGAGAGTTTAAACAAAACCTTATGCACACCAGGACACAGGGACCCTACAAGAGACTGAGCCAGACCTGCCTTTAAGTGTTTGAGTGCCTCAAATCTAATTTCTTAGATTATTAGATACTAAACAGGAAAAAAAAATACTGCAGATAGTGACTAGGCATGAAATTAAAAGGCACTAGCTCCTTGGAAGAAAAGCTATGACCAACGTAGACAGCACATTAAAGAGCAGAGACATTACCTTGCCAACAATATTCCATATAGTCAAAGCTATGGTTTTTTCAGTAGTCATATATGAAAGTGAGATGTGGACTATAAAGAAAGCTGAGCACTGAAGAATTGATGCTTTTGCACTGTGGTGTTGGAGAAGACTCTTGAGAGTCCCTTGGACTGCAAGGAGATCCAACCAGTCCATCCTAAAGGAGATCAGTCCTGGGTGATCATTGGAAGGACTGATGCTGAAGCTGAAGCTCCAATACTTTGGCCACCTGATGAGATGACCTGACTCATTGGAAAAGACCCTGATGCTGGGAAAGATTGAAGGCAGGGGAAAGATTGAAGGAAGGAGCAGAAGCGGACGACAGAGGATGAAATGTTGGATGGCATCACCGACTCCATGGACATGAGTTTGAGCAAGCTCCAGGAGTTGGTTATGGCCAGCGAAGCCTGGCATGTTACAGTCCATGGGGTCACAAAGAGCTGGACACTACCGAGTAACTGAATTGAGCTGAATGAAACAGAAAAAAAGTCAAAATATTTTTAGGTCCAGTCTAAACACAACAAAATTCCAATAACATCTTTCTTTATATTTTTGCATAAAAATGATAATACAAAAATATAAAATTATTTCAGGTAATTTAATATTTATTTTATTTATCTATTCATTTATTTATTCAATTGTGCCTTCATTCTGCCATCAAAAAATTTTTGCATACCTTCTATCTGCCTATATTTAGATGCTAAAAATGCAAAGATAAATTTTAAAAATGTAATCACTGCCCAGGCAACTTCAAATCTCCTGCATTTAAAGTTCAATACATGTGTCTGCCTGTGCCCAATTATTTTATCTGCAATGCATATTTTAATGAGACATATTTAACATAGTCTAAGTTCCACTAGATACTACTTTTAAATATAAATGCAGCCAGTTACTCTGCACTGATGCTGAAAAACTGAGATTGACTGTTTTAATGTGCATTTCAATTGACAGTATGTAAGGAAACCATTGGGGAAACACGTATTGTAAGTGCTTAGCTGAAAGCTGTCATTACATCAATATGAAATCTTTATTGTCAAACATTTCTGTTTCACACTTGCACATGGTCAAAAATCTAGTAGAAGTAATAATTTTACAAAAATCTGTAGTTTTGTTCAGAAGGAAATATTATATATATTTATTATATATAATATATTTATTTAATTATATTTGTATTATATAAATTATAAATATAATTATAATATAATTAAATATATTTAATATATATTGATTAAATATATATTAATTATATATTATAATTTTTAGTTTCATGAATATTATTGAGGAATTTCAAGAGGAAGACTGAAAGAGTCAGCTGCTATACATTAAACACAAGCACTTCCTTTAGTCTTCAAAATGGCTGAGTCCACAGTATTAATATGGTAAGGTTTCTGTGATAGCAGAGCAGTTGCTCTACCTGGAATATTATATGGTTCCAGTCTATGAATGGCAGCTGAAGGACTCAATGGGTTAGTTGAATATTTTTCCTCAATCACTTTGAGACCCAAAGGGCTTGACTGAATGATTGCATCATTCTAGTAATGAAGCTCCTTAAGGACCTCTAGAAGAAGGCAGCATTTTAAGGTTTAACTATTCAAGATATTGCTGGTCAGAAAACTGATTTTAGAGCACTGACCTTCTGGCTTGGTTAGTACAAGAATAAAGTCGTGGAGAGTTAGCAATAATGTCTACATATGTACTAGGAGCAGTCAGTTTCTAGTAGGTATTTTAATTTTGACTTTTAACTCCACTGCATCCAAATAAATGATGTGTAAATGATTGCCTCAAGGTATATCATAAGTTCTCTCCAATATCCACTTGGCAGTCCTAAAGAGCTATTACTTCCCTATGAACAATAATATATCTTGCATCTACTTAAATCCCTGGAAAGGTCTTCATTACCTTTTTACTGATGCATGCTACTTGCACCCTTACCTGAAATCAAAGTACAAGATCACAATTCTCTTAGAATAATTTTATCTGACATGAGTATTTTGTCAGTATTCTTTAGAAATGACCTGTGGTTATATAGCCTTTTCTAAAATTTATGTTCAACCCAAATATTTCTAGTGTTACTTGTCTATCTTTCCTCTCACTAGTGACAGTTGTAACATCTCATTGGATCATTTTTCTAATGGACTAATGTTAACAAGCCCTTTCTCTCCTTAAAATCCTATTAGCATTCTCATCTTCTGAATGAAATAAATTCTTTAACATAGGATACAAGGCCCATAATATTCTGATTCCTATCTTCAATATCTTATTTCAGGCTTCTCTCCACCTTTTTTCTCCACTTCAGTTTTAGAACACTTCTTACAGTCTTTTGAGTACACTATGCTTTTTTTTTCAGTGACAAGGACATTGACAAGGCACTCTCCATAGTCTTAATTAGACCCAGTACTTCTTTTCAAATTAGTCTGTGCCCATAGACTCAGTTTAAGAAATATGCAAAGTTATTTATTTAATGCCTATATCTCCATAGGACCTGTTGGGTTAACCAAATATACCCCCAGTGTCTAGCTAAGTATCTGACATCATATTAACTAGTCTATTTCATATGAACACCAGAGAACTCCTACAGTAAACTGAGTATTATTGCTACTTATACCAAATAGTGTCAACCATTCTTTGTTCCCATATAAAGTCATATCAGCAAACACACATACCACTGTTTAACAAGCCTATTTCTATGAATACTCAAATGACAAAATGTCTAAAATCATATTCTATATAACTAATTATCTTATAATTTTGAGATTGTTGGCCTCTGAAGTCCATAAGGAAATGAAATGTAATGAGATTCTGTATAATTTAGTGGTTATGAGGGCATTAAAGAGATAGGCAACCTGAATTTGAATCCTGGTTCTGCCACTTACAAACTACATGAACTGAGGCAAGATGCCTAATCTTGTCATACTTCCCTTTTGACAATAAAGGACACAATAACAGTACCTACATCATAGTTTGCCCATGATGATCAAATAAGTTTCATTATCTGGCAGTAGGCAAATCTGATCTAAGTCGCCATTACAAAAATTTAATTAAGCTTAATTTTATGTTTTGTTGTTGATATTTTATGACTGATTTGTAGACTTAATTTGTTTTTAATTTGTGAGGTGGAGTAGAGTGGTTCACATGAACAAACAAGTCAACTCATGATTCATAAATAGACAGACTCATTCTGCAATGTCTTCAAAAATAAAGTCTTGGAGATTTAAGTAATAAGGAGAGCTAAGTGTAATTTTACATAGGAACACAAATACTTTGAAACATCTCAGAAAAATAAGGACAAGATTTAATATGATGTAATTATTTTAATAAAAAAAAAGTTTTACACACTTCAGGACAGGATTAATGACTAAAATGGGATCTAACACAAAGACCTGAGACTTAATATGCATTCAAAACAAAATGACAGAAAAATTAAACGTAATAGAAATGAAATAATAAGTACAAGTATTTCAGGAAGAGAATTTACTCATGATTGGTTACACAAAACATCTCTAAGATAAATATAAGGAAACCAAATGATAAGGAGAAAATAAAAGATCTTTGGTCTTAGTCTCTGCATACTTTTCCATGTGCTTATTTGCCCATTCATGTCTGACTCTTTGAGACTCTTTAGACTGTAGTCTACCAGGCTCCTCTATCCATGGGATTTTTCAGGCAAGAATACTAAAGCGGGTTGCCATTTCCTTCTCCAAGGGATTGTCCCAACCCAGGGATCAAACACGCCTCTCCTGTGTCTCCTGCATTGAAGGCAGATTCTTTACCCACTGAGCCATCAGGAAAGCACTACTTTCTATATACAGTATTATTTATAGGGATAAACTAAAAAAAAAAAAAATCCTTCATTCTCAGCCATCTAAAACAAAACAGTAGGGATTACACACATGGACACATTGATAAAAAGAAAAGTTCACTTAGTTTTAGTGTTTCCACCTAAGTCTGGAACAAAAGCACTGTCCTGATCAGAAAAACAGGTTGTTATCTTCCAAATGTATGGCACATATATATTGAGCCAAACAGAGACAGAGTTTGGCTATGCCCAGCACAAATTAGTTTCTGCTGCCACTCAGTAACCACGTCAGAATGTTGCTTGGAAGAAAGAGAAGAGATGGATGAATGCACGCAGTATCCTGATATGTAAACATCTAAGGGGGAGTGGGGAATATAAACAAGAATGAATATTGGGAGAATGTATATGGTAGACGTACACTTCATACTGTCTAAATAACTATTTCAAATTGCATCTCATTTCCAAGTCTAGTAAAAATGTATGAGATCTGTAACTAGATAATATCTAAAATAGTTTTAATAGAGCCTCAAAAAATAAAAGTATTGCAAATTGAGGTAGGATCTATATGAAATGAACTTCAGATCTAGCTGTGAAAAGGAAAAAAAAAGCCAATATCTAAATAGACAGTGAAGAAAGTTATAGAAACTATATTCCTCCTGTTTTCTAGAAAATAACATGCATATGTACATAGCTATTGAAACAGTCATGAACTTGTAAAACTGGAATGAAGCTTCTAAAAAGATTCTGAAGGAAGAGGGAAAGGGAAAATTGCCATGACAACTCAGGAAAAAATATCTCTTAAAATAGATTTGTGTTAAGATGCACATGAAATTTCTAGAATATATATGCTATTATCTTCAAAGGTAAAAAATAGAACAATTTGCATGAAACAGTACCAGAGAGCCCTAGGAAAATGGTAGACTGAAATTAAAGAGGACCAAGAAATCTAACTAAATAAGAAGAATACAAACAAACACACATTATATTATTTTTAAATATATAGACAATAAATTGATAAAATAAGAGCATAATAGACACAGCAGAATATCAAACCAGTAATGTGAAGGACATTCTTCTTCAAAGAATAAGCTAGAAGACAATGACATAATACTTCAAGCAGTGGTCCTTAACATTTTAAGGATCATGATCACTTTAAAGGATTTTTAAAATTACTTTTTATAAAAATATCCTCTTAACAAGCAAAATATTGGCCTAAATTTTCAAGTAGTTGATGCAATCCTATAAGTCTGTCTGTGGTTCCCTAGAGTCCATGCATTACACTGTAAGAGACTTTCATTTTCAAAGTTTTGAGTAGAAACATAAATAAAAAATGACACTGCATTAAGTCGAATGTGAAATGACAATCAAAATTATTTTTGTCAGGCTATATTTAAGAGAAATTATGAGAAATATCTCAAAGATTAACAATAGGCAACTAGAAGAATCCATGGAATAAAAATTACAAAAAGTTTTCTTATAAAAGAATTTATTTTAATTGCAAAATAAAAGTCAGTTCAAGCTTATCAGTTGTAGAAATAAATGTCAAGAGATGAAAAATTTATTTAGAAGTATGTTTTGTGAGATAATAAAACCATATTGTTACTTTTTGCACTTATAAGATACATGCTGAAAGATTAAATGAGGCAAACTGATTAAAAATCAACAGATATACAAATATATGCCAGACAATGACAAAATAAAAATACTTACAATATTACTAATTCACAAAGTGGAAATGAAGGTAAAACTAAAGAGGACAAAGAGTGTCATTTTATACAAAAGATTGATCCATAATAATAAATTTTACTATTTTAAAAAACATAGCATCAAAATTTGTAAGGCAAAATCTGAAAAATATAAAAAGTATAAAATAATATTCATTAAGACTTAATTATAATGTCACATATTATCCCTCTGTTACTAGTTTTAAAAGCTAGTTACAAGGGTGAAATATCAGTAAGATAGTGGAATAAAGAAACCTGAGACTCTCCTTCCTTCCGTGGAGAAACCAATTCAACAATACAAAGACCACTAGCAGTAGGAGATTTCAATAGTCCATTTTAAATAATGAATAGAATATCCAGATAGGAGATCATTAAGGAAATGGAGAACTGAAACAACACTTGAGACTAATGAAACTTAAGGAATATATATCAAATAGTCCCTCAAGAGCAGGAAAGTACACATTCTTCTCCAGCACAAATGAAACATTATCTAGGTAGATCGAGTATTAGGTCACAAAACAAGTCTTAACGAATTTTAGAAAATTGAGATCATAGCAAGTATCTTTTCTCAACATACAGAATGACTAGAAATCAGTATCAAGATGTGATGGATCTCATTGATATCTTCAGGACAATCCATCCAAATGCAAAGGATGCACCTTATTTTCAAGTGCACACAGAACATTCTCCAAGATGGAATACATCTTGGGTCACAAATCAAACTTCAGTAAATTTAAGAAAACTGAAATAGAATCAAGCACCTTTTCTGACCACAAAGCTATGAGACTAGACATCAATTACAAGAAAAGAAAAAAAAATGTAAAAACAACAAACACATGGAAATTAAACAATATGTTTCTAAATAACGAGCAGGTTATTGAAGAAATCCAAAGGGAAAAACTAATAATAATATAAAAATAAATTCCTCAAAATAAATGACAATGAAAACACAACTCAAAACCTATGGGATGCAGCAAAAGCAGTTTTAAGAGGGAAGTTTATAGCAGTACAATCCTACGTCAATAAAAAAGAAAACCATTGAATAGACAACCAAATTTTTCACCTAAAACAACAGAAAAAAGAAGAAAAAGAAACCCCAAAATTAGCAGAAGGAAATAACTCATAAAGATCAGAGCATAAATACATTAAAAAAGAAATGAAAGAAACAATAACAAAGATGGATAAAGCTAAAAGCTGGTTCTTTGAGAAGGTAAACAAAATTGATAAACTTTAGCCAGACTCATCAAGAAAAGAAGAGAGAAGAATCAAATCAACAAAATTATAAATGAAAAAGGAGTTGTACAATAGACAATAAGTGAAATGAAGTCGCTCAGCCGTGTCCGACTCTTTGCGACCCCATGGACTATAAACTACCAGGCTCCACAGTCCATGGGATTTTCCAGGCAAGATTACTGGAGTAGGTTGTCATTTCCTTCTCCAGGGGATCTTCCCGACCCAGGGATTGAACCCGGGTCTGCCGCATTGTAGGCAGACACTTTACCAACTGAGCTACCAGGGAAGTTGTACAATAGACAATGCAGAAGTACAAAAGATTGTAAGAGGCTATTATGAACAACTATATGGCAATAAAATGAATAACCCAGAATAAATAGATTCTTAGAATAGTTCAATCTTCCATGACTGAACCAGGAAGAAATAGAAATTATGAACAATCCAATTACAAGCTCTGAAATTGAAGCTGTGATCAAAAACCTCCCCCCAAAAAAACAATAGCCCAGGGCCATATGGATTCACAGGTGAATTCTATCAAACATTTAGAGAAGGGCTAATGCCTATCCTCTAAAACTTTTTTAAAAAATTTGGGATGGGGAGGTAGGTGGGAGGGGGATTCAGGATGGGGAGCACATGTAAATCCATGGCTGATTCATGTCAATGTATGGCAAAAACCACTACAATATTGTAAAGTAATTAGCCTCCAACTAATAAAAATAAATTTTAAAAAAAAAGAAGAAAAAAAATGGCAGAGGAAGGAATACTTTCAAACAGATTCTATGAGGCCACCATCACCTTGATACCAAAACAAGACAAAGACAACACACAAAAAGAAAACTATAGGCCAATATCACTGATGATGGATGCAAACATCCTCAACAAAATTTTAGCAAACAGAATTCAACAACACATTAAAAAACTCATATGCCGTGATCAAGTTGGGTTTATTCCAGGGATGCAAGGATTCCTCAATATACACAAATAAATCAATGTTACACACCATATTAACAAATTGAAAGAAAAAAAATCATGTAATAATTTCAATATATGCAGAAAAAGCCTTTGACAAAATTCAGCACCCGTTTATGATTAAAACTCTTCAAAAAATGGGCATAGAAGGAACTCACCTCAACATAAGTAAAGACCATATATGATAAGTCCACAGCAAACATTATTCTCAATGATGAAAAACTAAAAATATCCCCCCTAAGATCAGGAACAAGCAAGGTTATTCACTTTTACCACTATGACTCAACATAGATTTGGAAATCCTAGCTACAGCAATCAGAGAAAAAAAAAGAAATAAAAGGAATCCAGATCAGAAAAGAAGTAAAGCTCTCACTGTTTGCAGATGGCATGATACTATACATAGAAAACCCTAAAGTTGGTATCAGAAAATTACTGGAGCTAATCAGTGAATTGAGCAAAGTCGCAGGATAGAAAATCAATATACAGAAACGGCTTGCATTCTTATATACTAACAATAAAAAATCAGAAAGAAACTAAGGAATTGATCCCATTTACCATTGCAACAAAAATAATTAAATATCTAGGAATAAACTTACCTAAGGAGATAAAAGAACTGTCCACAGAAAATTATAAGACACTGATGAGAAAAATCAGATGACATAAACATATGGATTGATATCCCATGGTCCTGGGTAGGAAGAATCAATATTTGAAAATGACTATACTACCAAATGCAATCTACAGATTCAATGCAAACTCTATCAAATTACCTATGGCATTTTTCGTATAACTAAAACAAAACTTTCATAATTCACATGGAAACACAAAAGACCCTGAACAGCCAAAGCAGTCTTGAGAATGAAGCTGGAGGAATCAACTTTCCTGACTTCAGATTATACTACCAAGCTACAGTCATCAAGACAGTATGATAATGGCACAGAAACAGAAATATAGACCAATGGAACAAGAAAGAAAGCCCAGAATTAAACCCATGCACATATTGGTACCTTGTTTTTGGCAAAGGAGGCAAGAATATACAATGGGGCAAAAACAGCCTCTTCAGTAAGTAGTACTGGGAAAATGGGGCAGCTACATGTAAAAGAATGAAAAGAAAGGGTGGGATGATTTGAGAGAATATCATTGAAATATATACATTGCCATATGTAAATTAGATAGCCAGCAGGACTTTGATGTAGAATGCAGAAAACCCAAAGCCTGTGCTCTGTGACAACCTGGATGGGGTGGAGGTGGGAAAGGCGGTGGGAGGGGGGCTCAGGAGGGGCCATGTGTATGTTTATGGCCAATTCATGTTTATTCATGATAGAGGCTATCATGATATTGTAAAGTAGCTATTCTCCATTTGAAAAGTAAATAATTCATGGCTATAAGAAGAGGATTTTAATTATCTTATAATAGAAAGGAAGGACAGGGGTACTGATGATTATGTTACCCTATGTCAATGGAGAGACAGGGCTCCTATAACCCAAAGATAAAGAATGAAAACAAACCTATACTGCAATATTTTGCAGCAATAAAATTCTTGTGCTGAAAAAAAAAAAAAAAAAGAAAAAGAAAGAAAGAAAACAAATATACCAAATTTATGTAAGTGGCTAAAGAAGCATTAAAAGGAAAGCTCATGAGGATAAAAGCCTAGATTAAAATAAGATGAAAGATCTCAAACAATCTTACTGTACACCTCAAGTAGCTAAGAAAAAAGAATAACTAAGTCCAAAATTAGCAGACGAAAATAAATAATAAATATGAGGACAGAAATAAATAATATAGATAACTATAAAATTAGAAAAAAAATCAATAGAACGAAGAGCTGGCTTTCTGAAAAGATAAACAAAATTGACAAAACTTTAGCTAATATAAGAATGAAAGAGAAAAGACTCAAAAATAAAATTGTAAATGAAAAAGGAGACATTACAGCTGATGCCACAGAAATAAAGAGGATCATTAGAGACTATTGAAAAAGTCAGTTCAGTTCAGTCAATAATCCGTGTCCAACTCTTTGCAACCCCATGGACTGCAGCACCCCAGGCCTCCCTGTCCATCACCAACTCCCAGAGTTTACTCAAACACATGTCCATTGAGTTGGTGATGCCATCCAACCATCTCATCCTCTGTTGACCCCTTCTCCTCCTGCCTTTGATCTTTCCCAGCATCAGGGTCGTTTCCAGTGAGTCAGTTCTTCGCATCAGGTGGCCAAAGTATTGGGGTTTCAGCTTCAACATCAGTCCTTTCAATGAACATTCAGGGCTGGTTTCCTTTAGGATGAACTGGTTGAATCTCCTTGCAGCCCAAAGGACTCTCAAGAGTCTTCTCCAACACCGCAGTTCAAAAGCATCAATTCTTTGGTGCTCAGCTTTCTTTACAGTCCAACTCTCACATCCATACATGACTACTGAAAAAACCATAGCCTTGGCTAAGCGGACCTTTGTTGGTAAAGTAATGTAATTAAAAGTAATTAAAAATGCATGCATCAACAAATTAGATAACCAAAAAGTAATGGATAAATTGCTATATATGTATATATCCTACCAATACAATTTGTTATTTCCATATTTCTAAATTTCTATAATGTGATTGTACATCAATACATGACTTTATCATAATATCAAAGTTGAAAAAGTAAAATTAGAAAAGCAAAGTTATGTCTTTTCATGTATGGTTTAGGCTACAAGACTGTATGGGTTTTGTTTTGTGTTTTGAGAGGGATAATGCATCAATTTGTTGAATATTACATTCTACCACAATCTGCTGTTTTTAATCCTTCTCCTGTGAATGAATGTAATTCTCTTGCCAAAAGATTATGTCACTTGACATTTTAAAAAGTATTTACTTGTACCTCCACCTCATTTTAAAAACATTTAACATTTCTTATAATATGAACATGTACAATAAAATGTTCTTAAAAATTAATTTTACACAAAGAAAAGGAGAAACAAATATTTTAAATAATATGAAGGTTTCATCCCAGATACAAAACAGAAAATTAAATATCCAGATCATAGAGACCTACATTTTTGCTATATGAAGTCTCAATTTAAGTTTTAAACTTCCCAGGAATCAAAGTGAAAACTGAGTTCTTGGTCTTTATCAGAAAAAAAGAAAACAGTTCTTCATAGAAAAACTTCTTAAAAACATTCGTCATTGGGTTTCCATAGTAGAACAAAGAGTGTTATGCATGGGATTCCCTTCAAAAAGATTGCTGGGGCAGATGCTTAAGTGAATATGTTGTTGTCCTATCCAACTCTTTGTAACCACATGGACTGCACACCAGCCCTCTCTGCCCTCCACTATCTCCGAGAGTTTGCTCAAATTCAAGTGCATTGAGCTGGTGATGCTGTCTAACCATCTCATCCTCTGCTGCCCTCTTCTCCTTTTGCCTTCAATCTTTACCAGCATTAAGGTCTTTTCCAATGAGTTAGTATTTCCCATAAGGTGGCCAAAGTATTGGAGCTTCAGCTTCAGCAACAGTCCTTCCAATGAATATTCAGGGTTGATTTCTTTTTGGATTGATTGGTTTGATCTCCTTGCAGTCTAAGGGATTGTCAATAGTCTTCTCCAGCACCACAGTTTGAAAGCATAAATTCCTTAGAGCTCAGCCTTCTTTATGGTCCAACTCTCACACCTGCACATGACTACCGGAAAAGCCATAGCTTTCAGTATATGGACATTTGTTGACAAAGTGATGTACACTATCTAGGTTTGTCATCACTTTCCTTCCAAGGAGCCAGTGTCTTTTAATTTCATGACTGCAGTCAATGTTAGCAGTGATTTTCGAGCCTAAGAAAATAAAATCTGTCACTGCTTCCAATTTTCCTTCTTCTGTTTGCCATGAAATAATGGCTCAATCACTAAGTCATGCCTGGCTCTTTGTGATCCCATAGACTATAGCCTGCCAGAGCCTCTGTCCATGGGGGGTTTTCCAGGCAAGAATACTGGAGTGGATTGCCATTTCCTTCTCCAGGGAATGTTCCTGGACCATGGATCAAATCCATGGCTCTTGCCTTGGCAGATGGATTCTTTACCACTGAGCCACCAGAGAAGCCCCAAAGTGGGTATGGAGAGGTTTTGTTTATATCAAGTGGGAGGGATGTTGGAGCAAGAGTTGCAGTTTTCTTTGGAGAAAATCTATACAGATAATATTAAAACACAGCATACTGTAGAAAAGTCTGTGCAGAACTACAATAACATGGTCAACATATGGAAAATTTCTGATAGTCTTCCAATTTGATCTGAATTTAGACCTTATTGAATGCTGAAAATATTAAACTGACTGAATAATCTTTATATATTACTTGTATCCCGTAGTCTTCCACTTGATCTCCATAAATATAATATTTCAGTGTTTATGAAGATAAATACATCAGTATTTAGCTTGATTAGTGACTGTGGGAATTTTTGTATTTGTTTCTTTCTTTTTTTTTTTTTTTCAGATGCTTTTCTTTTTTTTTTTTTTTAAATTTTTATTATTATTATTATTTTTTTCCAGTGGGTTTTGTCATACATTGATATGAATCAGCCATGGATTTACATGTATTCCCAATCCCGATCCCCCCTCCCACCTCCCTCTCCACCCGATTCCTCTGGGTCTTCCCAGTGCACCAGGCCGGAGCACTTGTCTCGTGCATCCCACCTGGGCTGGTGATCTGTTTCACCATAAATAGTATACATGCTGTTCTTTTGAAATATCCCACCCTCACATTCTCCCACAAAGTTCAAAAGTCTGTTCTGTGTTTCTGTGTCTCTTTTTCTGTTCTGCATATAGGGTTATCGTTATCACCTTTCTAAATTCCATATACATGTGTCAGTATGCTGTAATGTTCTTTATCTTTCTGGCTTACTTCACTCTGTATAATGGGCTCCAGCTTCATCCATCTCATTAGGACTGGTTCATCATGTACTTGCTAGCTGTCCCCTGCAACTTTCAACCTGTTAATCAGCTTGATATCCACTAATGATCCTGGTAATACATATGACCTCTAATTGCAGATGATTTGTTGATGACAGCATTTTTTTTTCCATTTACTTTTATTAGTTGGAGGGTAATTACTTTACAATATTGTAGTGGTTTTTGCCATACATTGACATGAATCAGCCATGGATTTACATGAATTCCCCATCCTGATCCCCCCTCCAAACTCCCTCCCCACCCCATCCCTCTGAGTCTTCCCAGTGCACCAGCCCCAAGCACTTCTCTCATGCATCCAACCTGGGCTGGTGATCTGATTCACCCTTGATAATATAAATGTTTCAATGCTGTTCTCTCGAAACATCCCACCCTCACCTTCTCCCACAGAGTCCAAAAGTCTGTTCTGTACATCTGTGTCTCTTTTTCTGTTTTGCTTATAGTGTTATCATTACCATCTTTCTAAATTTCATATATATGTGTCACTATACTGTATTGGTCTTTATCTTTCTGGCTTACTCCACTCTGTATAATGGGCTCCAGTTTCATCCATCTCATTAGAACTGGTTCAAATGAATTCTTTTCAATGGCTGAGTAATATTCCACGGTGTATATGTACCACAGCTTCCTCATCCATTCGTCTGCTGATGGACATCTAGGTTGCTTCCATATCCTGGCTATTATAAACAGTGCTGGGATGAACATTGGGGTACATGTGTCTCTTCCAGATCTGATTTCCTTGGTGTGTATGCCCAGAAGTGGGATTGGTAGATCATATGGCAGTTCTATTTTGTTTTTTAAGAAATCTCCACATTGTTCTATAGAGACTGTACTAGTTTGCATTCCCACCAACAGTGTAAGAGGGTTCCCTTTTCTCCATATTCTCTCCAGCATTTATTGCTTGTAGACTATTGGATAGCAGCCATCCTGACTGGCGTGTAATGGTACCTCATTGTGGTTTTGATTTGCATTTCTCTGATGATGAGTGATGTTGAGCATCTTTTCATGTGTTTGTTAGCCATCTGTATGTCTTCTTTGGAGAAATGTCTGCTTAGTTCTTTGGCCCATTTTTTGATTGGGTCATTTATTTTTCTGGAATTGAGCTTCAGGAGTTGCTTGTATATTTTTGAGATTAATCCTTTGTCTGTTGCTTCATTTGCTATTCTTTTCTCCCATTCTGAGGGCTGTCTTTTCACCTTGCTTACAGTTTCCTTTGTTGTGCCAAAGCTTTTAAGTTTAATTAGGTCCCATATGTTTATTTTTGCTTTTATTTCCAATATTGTGGGAGGTGGGTCATAGAGGATCTTGCTGTGATGTATGTCGGAGAGTGTTTTGCCTATGTTCTCCTCTAGGAGATTTATAGTTTCTGGTCTTACATTTAGATCTTTGATCCATTTTGAGTTTATTTTTGTGTATGGTGTTAGAAAGTGTTCTAGTTTCATTCTTTTACAGGTGGTTGACCAGTTTTCCCAGCACCACTTGTTAAAGAGGTTGTCTTTTTTCCATTGTATATCCTTGCCTCCTTTGTCGAAGATATGGTGTCCATAGACACATGGATTTATCTCTGGGCTTTCTATTCTGTTCCATTGATCTATATTTCTGTCTTTGTGCCAGTATCATACTGTCTTGATGACTGTGGCTTAGTAGTAGAGTCTGAAGTCAGGCAGGTTGATTCCTCCAGTTCCATTCTTCTTTCTCAAGATTACTTTGGCTATTTGAGGTTTTTTGTATTTCCATACAAATTGTGAAATTATCTGTTCTAGTTCTGTGAAGAATACCGTTGGTAGCTTGATAGGGATTGCACTGAATCTATAGATTGCTTTGGGTGGTATAGTCATTTTCACAATATTGTGTCTTCCAATCCATGAACACAGTATATTTCTACATCTGTTTGTGTCCTCTTTGATTTCTTTCATCAGTGTTTTATAGTTTTCTGTGTATAGGTTTTTTGTTTCTTTAGGGAGATATACTCCTAAGTATTTTATTCTTTTTTTTTTTTTTTTATTAGTTGGAGGCTAATTACTTCACAACATTTCACTGGGTTTTGTCATACATTGATATGAATCAGCCATAGATTTACACGTATTCCCCATCCTGATCCCCCCTCCCACCCCCCTCTCCACCCGATTCCTCTGGGTCTTCCCAGTGCACCAGCCATTAAAAAGAATTCATTTGAATGAGTCCTAATGACATGGATGAAACTGGAGCCCATTATACAGAGTGAAGTAAGCCAGAAAGATATTTTATTCTTTTTGTTGCAATGGTGAATGGTATTGTTTCCTTAATTTCTCTTTCTGTTTTCTCATTGTTAGTGTATAGGAATGCAAGGGACTTCTGTGTGTTAATTTTATATCCTGCAACTTTACTATATTTGTTGATTAGCTCTAGTAATTTTCTGGTAGAGTCTTTAGGGTTTTCTATGTAGAGGATCATGTCATTTGCAAACAGCAAGAGTTTCACTTATTCTTTTCCTATCTGGATTCCTTTTACTTCTTTTTCTGCTCTGATTGCTGTGGCCAACACTTCCAAACCTATGTTGAATAGTAGTGGTGAGAGTGGGCACCCTTGTCTTGTTCCTGATTTTAGGGGAAATACTTTCAATTTTTCACCATTGAGGATAATGTTTGCTGTGGGTTTGTCATATATAGCTTTTATTATGTTGAGGTACATTCCTTCTATTTCTGCTTTCTGGAGAGTTTTTAATCATAAATGTATATTGAATTTTGTCAAAGCCTTTTTCTGCATCTATTGAGATAATCATATGGTTTTTATCTTTCAATTTGTTAATGTGGTGTATTACATTGATTGATTTGTGGATATTGAAGAATCCTTGCATTCCTGGGATAAAGCCCACTTGGTCATGATGTATGAATTTTTTAATATGTTGTTGGATTCCATTTGCTAGAATTTTGTTAAGGATTTTTGCATCTATGTTCATCAGTGATATTGGCCTGTAGTTTTATTTTTTGTGGCATCTTTCAAAAATACATTTAAAATGTTGCAAGCATATAAGTGTTGTAGCATATACTCTTGGGTTGCCATTTCCTTCTCCAGGGAATCTTCCAGACCCAGGGATCGAACCCAGGTCTCCTACATTGTAGACAGACGCTTTACTGTCTCAGCCACCAGGGAAGTCCTATAAGTGTTGTAGCATATACTGTATTCCCAGTTTAAAAATGTATGATATACAACTCAGAATTTCAGTTTCTAATATTACCTATTTCTGGTCCTACCTATTTTTTTTATGGAGTAGTGTGGTCAGATCTCATAATTTTCAGGTGTTTAGAATGATCATCTTATAAAAGTCAGTAGAAATTTACAGAACTTTCTATTTGCTTACACAAAACAAACAAAATTTTCCAAAAGATTTGTCATTGTCTTCAAGGCTCAGTCAGTAATCTGTCTACTTAAATTATCAGTCAAACTTATCACTAGAGCTTGCTATTTAATATATAACTGTGTCCATAGATCTAATTTCCTGTCTCAAATCTCTTTACAAAGCAACAAGGTAGTTCTTCAAATTTAGGTAGATGAGTACATTGCTTTCTGAAGGAATGGTGAAGGATCATGCTTCCTTTTTATCTCCCTTGCACCTAGCAAAGAACAAGACAGAGTAATTCTGAAACTAAATGAAATGCTACATTTTATATTGCCATGCAGTTTACAAATGCATTAAAAAAACCTTCTCTAATCTGATCCAAGTATTGTCATTTTTATTCATAATTCTCATTATTTTACAGATGAAGACTGTTCCACTTAAAAGGCTGTGATTTGCCAAAATTCAAATGACTGTCATGACTGGATCATTAGACAGCCTGGACTACTGTCATGATTGACTTCTAATACAGTGCTCCCTTTAGAATAAAACTTCTTCAGCATTTAAGAAATGAATGATTCATGCATTCATATATGAAATAAATATATATTGGGCAACTTTGAGGTATGAGGCAGTAAAAAGGATTCAAAGACAGGTGTGAATATGTGATGCTTGAATATTATATATTTTGCAGACAGAGCTATCTTTGGAGGAGAGAAGGATGATACTGAATCCATGCCGATTCTCTGAGGAAATTGCCACCTTTTATTGACCATGAAATCAACAGGCAAAATTGCACTTAGGTTTCCTGAGTACCTGAGGAAGTTCTTTTTTATAATTCAAGATCCTACAAGAACTCTTTCAGCTCATCTTCACCACTCAGCTACTAGAATAGCAAGCGAACCATGCATATTTGTTTGAATATTCACTAATAGCTTTATTGTAAAACTCCAGATAACACAAAAGTTTCATAAAGACATTTTTTTCTTTTAACCAAGAGTAAATATACTCAACACAGGGAAACTGTGAACATGTATATATACACCACCAGCTTATGGAATGGCATAGGAAAAGTTTATGGAAAATTCAACTGTTCTCAGTTTTGGAACTATGAAAAAAATTAGCCAAGTTATTTTTATTGCAGTAAAAAATATACAACATAAAATTTACAATCTTAACTGTTTTTGAAGCAGCTTTATGTTTAATATTTAGATGTTTTAACTGTTTCTAAGCAGTTCAGTAGTGTTAAGTATGTTCACACTGTGGTAAAACAGATCTCCAAAGTTTTTCATCTTGCCAACCTGAAAATATATCCCCAATAAACAACTCTTAACTTCCCCTTCCCCCAGTCCCTGGTAACCAACATTCTACCTCTGTTTCCATAAATCTGACTACTTTATGTAACTCGCATTTAGTGGAATTATATAGTATTTGTCTTTTTGCAACAGGCTTATTTCACTAGCATAATGACCTCAAGGTTCATGCATGTTACAGCATGTGACAGGATTTCCTTGCTATTTAAGTCTGTTCAATATCTCATTATATGTACCTCACAATTTTTTTTTTATCCATTCATCCAAATGAATGCACATTTTTCTTGTTTGGCTATTGTAATACTGCTGCTACATACAGGCAGGGATGTGTAAATACCCCTTTGAGACACAGCTTTCAGTTCGTTGGTGTATACATCCAGAAATAGGAATGCTGGATCATATGAACTTTTTTTTTTTTTTTTTTTTTTTTTTTTATGTCCATACTGTTTTCCATGGGGGCTTCCCTGGAGACTGGGTTCAGTCTCTGGGTTGGGAAGATCCCCTGGAGAAGGGAGTGGCAACCCACTCTAGTACTCTTGCCTGGAAAATCCCATAAACAGAGGAGCTTGGCAGCCTACATTCCATGGGGTAGCAGAGTGTCAGACTGAACTAAGCACATATGCCAACAATCACTCGTTTCCCCAGTGGTGGCTGAACCATTTTACGATCCCATCCACAGTGCGTATGGGCTCCCATTTCTCCACATCCCTGTCAATGCTTACTATTTTCTGTTTTCTTTTAATAGTACTCAACCTAGTGAGTATAAGATGATATCTTATTATAGTTTTAATTTTCATTTTTTTCTGAAGATAAGTGATGTTGAGTATTTTTTCATAAATTTGTTGGCTATTTGTGTATCGTCTATGAAAAAAATGTCTATTCAAGAGTTTTGCACACTTTAAAATCAGATCTTTGGATATTATGCTGTTGAGTTATAGGAATTATTTTTATATTCTGAACATTAACTCCTTATCAAATATATAAGTTACAAATATTAATATTTTTCTTCTATTTTGTAAGTTATTTTTTGTTTTTGTTTTTATTTCTTCTTTTTTTTGATCATGATTTTTAAGATCTACTATCATAACAATTTTCAAATGTATAATACAGTACTATTAACTATAGTTACCATGCTGTGGATTATATGTTTATGACATTTATTTTATAGGTAGTAGTCTGTACGTTTTGACACACTCTTAACCCATTTGCCCATCCCCCTGTCTACTCCTCATGGTTTGCCTTTTCACTCTGTTAATTTGATATGCAATAGTTTTGAAGTTTTATGTAGCTCCATTTGTGTATTTTTGCTTTTGCTACCTGTGCTTTTTCTGTCATATCTATGAAATCATTGCCAAGTGCAATGTAATGAAATTTTCCCATTTTTCTTCTAGAAGTTTTATAGTTTCAGGTCTTATGCTTAATTATTTAATTCATTTTCAGTTACTTTCTGTATATGATATAAGATAAAGATCCAAATTTATTTTTTTGCATGTGCATATAAATTCTCCCAATACTGTTTGTTGAAGAGACCATATTTTCCACAATATATGGGCTTGACACTCTTACAGAAGATCATTTGACCATGTATGTAAGGGTTTATTTCTGTGTCCTCTATTCTATTCTGTTGATATGCATATCTGTCATTATGCCAGTATTACACTGCTTTGATTACTGAAGTTTTAAAATGTATTTTGAAATTAGGGAGTCTATTTTCCAAGTTTTTTTTTTTAATTTTTCAAAATTATTTTGTCTATTGGGAGTCCCTTAAAATTCCATGTGAATTACCATGAGAATTCTTCTCTTCCAAGAAATCATGAGAATAATTTTTTAAATTATTTTTTCTTTCATTTAGCTTACCTCTTTTTAATTTATCCAGGGCTGTAAGAAAGTAAAACTGATTACATACACATTTATGTGGAACCTTGTATATGACATACTCTAGATCTTATAATGTGCAGAATAGAATGCCTGGTTGTAGAGAAGAGCAATTGAGGAGCTGGGGTGGTGTTCCATCAATGAGGCCTATGAAAATTGCATTTCTTGCACATTGCTGTTCTCCCAGCATTTAGGACAGTGCTTGATATGTTGTTAATTCTTGAAAATATTTGTTGAAAAAGAATGAATATAATCTGAGGACAACAATGTGATATGAACGAAGCCAGTTGATCTAGAGATTGAAAAGAACCATTAGTACATTATCCTATGTGGTTTTCTATCTCACTAATTGATAAATTATTAGTATTATTTATGTAAATAGGTCAAAATTACATATTTACATGAGACATATAATAAAAAACATTCCCTATGCCATTCCCTTCCACTTCGCATTTCTGCTACCAGAGGCAATAACTGTCTATTCTTTTAGTTTTAGATTCTGGTGTGTATCACTATACTTCTAAGCAGCATCCAAACACTATTATTTCTATACTTTTAAATATATGCATGTGTGTGTGTGTGTGTGTGTATATATATATGTGTGCACACACATAAACACATGTATACTCTTGCCTTTCCCTATTCTCCTATTCCATTCAAGTTTTATATCACAACTTCTAAATAAATGCAAACATTAATTGGTTATATGAGTCTTAGCAAGGAGACAGTCAATGAAAAATTCATTTTCTTTTTATGTATGGCATTTGTTCTCTCCAGAGTTAATACTTGCCTTTATTTTTTTGTAGTTTTTCTATGTGCTAATTTTTTTTTTTACTTTATCCCCAAATTCTCTACCAGAGATCTCCTCTCAATTTATTCAGCTCATCAAAAATCTATAAATTTAATTTATTTTCTTCAAAGTAGATTTTCAATAACCTTTCTTCCTCCTGCTCCAAATTGAGCTGATGGCTCACAGAGTCTATTACCTAGCTGTTCTCTTTTATGCCTCCTTTTGACATAACACTAGAATTTCCCATTTCCATTTTCTATGTAGGCTTCCTTGTTGTTGTTGTTTTTGTTTGTTTTTAATTTATTTTTTAATGAAGGATAATTGCTTTAGAGAATTTTGTTGTTTTCTGTCAAACCTCAACATGAATCAGCCATAGGTATACATATATCTCCTCCCTTTTGAATCTCCCTCCCATCTCCCTCCCTATCACACCCCTTTAGATTGATCCAGAGCCCTTGTTTAAGTTTCTGAGCCATACAAGCAAATTCCCATTGGCTATTTTACATATGGTAATGTAAGTTTCCATGTTACTCTTTCCATACATCTCACCCTCTCCTCCCCTCTCCCCATGTCTATAAATCTATTCTGTATGTCTGTTTCTCCACTGCTACCCTGTAAATAAATTCTTCAGTACCGCTATTATTTATCTTTCTTTTTTTGACTCCCTTCACTCTGTGTAATAGGTTCTAGGTTCATTCACCTGATCAGAACTGACTCAAATGCATTCCTTTTTTATGGTTGAGTAATATTCCATTATGTATATATACCACAACTTCTTTATCCATTCATCTGCCAATGGACATCTAAGTTGCTTCCATATTTTAGCTATTGTAAATAGTGCTGCAAAGAACAATGGAATACATGGGTCTTTTTCAATTTTGGTTTCCTCAGAGCATATGACTAGGAGTGGGATTGCTGGGTCATATGGTGGTTTTATTCCTAGTTTTCTTTAAGGAATCTCCATACCATCTTCAATAGTGGCTGTATCAATTTACATTCCCACCAAAAGCATAAGAGGGTTCCCTTTTCTCTACATCCTCTCCAGGATTTGTGGTTTGTAGACTTTTTGATGATGGCCATTCTGACCAGAGTGAGGTGATATATCATTGTAGTTTTGATTTGCATTTCTCTAATAATGAGCCATTTTGAGCATCTTTTTCATGTTTTTGCTAGCCATCTGTATATCTTTGGAGAAATGTCAGTTTAGGTCTTTTTCCCAATTTTTGATTGGGTTGTTTGTTTTTCTGGCATTGAGTTGTATAAGCTGCTTGTATATTATGGAAATTAATCCTTTGTCAGTTGTTTCATTTGCTATTATTTTCTCCCATTTTGAGGGTTGTCTTTTCACATTGATTATAGTTTCCTTTGCTGTGCAAAAGCTTTTAAATTTAATCAGGTGCCACTTATTTGCCTTTGTTTTTATTTCTGATACTCTAGTAGGTGGGTCATAGAGGATCTTGCTTTGCCATATGTCATCAAGTGTTCGCCTATGGTTTCCTCTAAGGGTTTTTAAGTTTCTGGTTTTACATTTAGGTCTTTAATCCATTTTGAGTTTATCTTTGTATAAAGTGTTAGGAAGTGTTCTAATTTCATTCTTTTACAGTAGTTGTCCAATTTTCCCAGCACCATTTATTGAAGAGACTGTCAGCCCGATTGTATATTCTTGCCTCCTTTGTTGAAAATAAGGTACCCGTAGGTGCATGGGTTGATTTCTGGGCTTTCTAACTTGTTCTCTTGGTCTGTATTTCTGTTTTTGTGCCAGTACCATACTGTCTTGATGACTGTAGCTTGGTAGTGTAATCCGAAGTCCGGAAGGTTGATTCCTCCAGCTCCATTCTTCTTTCTCAAGACTGCTTTGGCTATTCAGGGTCTTTTGTGTTTCCATGTGAATTGTGAACTTTTTTGTTCTAGTTCTGTGAAAAATGCCATTGGTAATTTGATAGGCATCACATTGAATCTGTAGATTGTTTTTGGTAATATAGTCATTTTCACAATATTGATTCTTCCTACCCAGGAACATGGAATATCTCTCCATCTGTTATGTCATCTTTGATTTCTTTCATTAGTATCTTATAATTTTCTGTGTATAGTTCTTTTGCCTGCTTAGGTAAGTATATTCCTTGATATTTAATTCTTTTTTGGTGCAATGGTGAATGGGATTGATTCCTTAATTTCTTTTTCTGATTTTTTGTTGTTAGTATATAGAAATGCAAGTGATATCTGTGTATTGATTCTGTATCCTGCAACTTTGCTAAATTCACTGATCAGCTCTAGTAATTTTCTGATACTATCTTTAGGGTTTGCTTTCTATATAGACTATCATGTCATCTGCAAACAGTGAGAGCTTTACTTCTTCTTTTCTGATCAGTATTTCTTTTATTTCTTTTTTTTCTTCTCTGACTGCTGTAGCTAGGATTTCCAGAACTATGTTGAATAATAGTGGTGAAAGTGAACACCCTTGTCTTGTTCCTGATCTGAGGTGGAATGCTTTCAGTTTTTTACCATTGAGAATAATGTTTGCTGTGGACTTATCATATATGGTCTTTACTATGTTGGGGTAGGTTCCTTCTATGTCTATTTCTTTGAAGACTCTTAATCATAAATGGGCGCTGAATTTTCAAAGGCTTTTTCTGCATCTTTTGAGATTATCACATGGCTTTTATCTTTCAGTTTGCTAATATGGTGTATCAGGTTGATTGATTTGCGTATATTGAAGACTCATTGCATCCCTGAAATAAACCCAACTTGATCATGGTGTATGAGGTTTTAGATGTGTTGCTGAATTCTGTGTACTAAAATTTTGTTGAGGATTTTTGCATTTATGTTCATCATTGATATTGGCCTACAGTTTTCTTTTTGTGTATTTTTTTTTGTCTGGTTTTGGTATCAGGGTGATGGTGGCCTCATAGAATGAATTTGGAAGTGTTCCTTCCTCTGCCGTTTTCTGAAAGAATTTTAGAAATATAGGCATTAACTTTTCTCTATATGTTTGATAGAATTCACCTGTGAAGTCATCTGGTCCTGGGCTTTTGTTTTTTGGGGAGATTTTTGATCACAGCTTCAATTTCAGTGCTTGTAATTGGGTTGTTCATAATTCCTATTTCTACCTGGTTCAGTCTTGGATGACTCAACTTTTCTAATAATCTGTCCACTTCTTCCAGGTTATCCATTTTATTGCCATATAGTTGTTCATAATAATCTCTTACAATCTTTTGTATTTCTTCATTATCTGTTGTAACATCCTTTTCATTTCAAATTTTGTTGATTTTATTCTTCTCGCTTTTTTTTTTTTTTTTCTTTATGAGTCTGGATAAAGGATTGTCAATTTTGCTTATCTTCTCAAAGAAACAGCTTTTAGTTTTATTAATCTTTCTGTTGATTCTTTCATTTCTTTTTCATTTATTTCTGCTCAGATCTTCATGACTTCTTTCCTTGTACTAATTCGGGGGGGAGGGTGTTCTATTTTTTCCAGTTGTTCAAAGTTTAAAGTTGCATTGTCCATTTGATGATTTTCTTGTTTCTTCAGGTAGGATTGTATTGTTATAAATTTCCCTTTTAGAACTGCTTTTGCTGCATCCTGTAGGTTTTGGGTTTTTGTGTTTTCATTGTCACTTTTTTCTAGAAATGTTTTTATTTCCCTCTTGATTTTTTCTGTAACCTGTGATTATTTAGAAACATGTTGTTTAATTTCCATGTGTTTGTGTTTCTTACAGTTTCTTTCTTGTAATTGATATCTAGTCTCATAATGTTGTCGTCAGAGGATATGCTTGATATGATTTCAATTTTCTTACATATACTGAGGTTTAATTTGTGACTCAAGATGTGGTCTATCCTGGAGAATGTTCCATGTGCACTTGAGAAGAAGGTGTATTCTTCTGCATTTGGATGGAATATCCTGAAGATATCAATGAGATCCATCTCATCTAATGTGCAATTTAAGACTTGTGTTTCCTTATTAATTTTCTGTTTTGATGATCTGCCCATGGGTGTGAGTGGGGTGTTAAAGTCTCCTACTGTTATTGTGTTAATGTCAATTTCTCCTGTTATGTCTGTTAGTGTTTGTCTTATGTATTGAGGTGCTCCTATGTTGGGTGCATACACATTTACAATTGTTATGTTTTCCTCTTGGATTGATCCCTTGATCATTATGTAGTGTCCTTCTTTATCTCTTGTAATGTTCTTTATTTTAAGGTCTATTTTGACTGATATGAGGTTTGCTATGCCAGCTATCTTTTGCATCCTATTTACATGGAATATATTTTTTCATCCTCTCACTTTAATTCTATATGTGTCTTTAGGTCTGAAGTCAGTTTCTTGCAGAAAGCATATATATGTATCTTGTTTTTGTATCCTTTCAGGCAGTATAAATTGGTTGGACCATTTAATCCGTTTATATTTAATGTATTTATTGATATATATGTTGCTATTGCTGTTTTCTCAATTGTTTGGGGTTGATTTTGTAGATCTTTTTTCTTCTCTTGCATTTATTGTCTATATGCCACCTTAACGTTTGTTGTAAAACTGGTTTGTTGGTACTGGATACTCTTAACTTTTTCTTGTCTAAAAGCTTTTTACTTCCTTCATCAATTTTGAATGAGGCCTTTGCCGGGTATAGTAATCTTGGTTGTATATTTTTCCCTTTCAGGACTTTAAATATACCCTGCCATTCCCTTCTTGCCTGCAGAGTTTCTGCTGAAAGATCAGCTGTTAAGCGTGGGGTTTCCCTTGTATGTTACTTCTTGCTTCTCCCTTGCTGCTTTTTAATATTCTTTCTTAGCATTTAGACTTTGTTAGTTTGATTAGTATGTTTCTTGCATGTTTCTCCTTGGGTTTATCCTGTATGGGACTCTTTGTGCCTCTTGGACTTGATTCATTATTTCCTTTTGCATGTTGGGGTAATTTTCAACTATAATCTCTTCAAAAATTATCTCATACCCTTTCTTTTTCTCATCTTCTTCTGGGACCCCTATAATTCGAATGTTGATGCTTTTGATATTGTCCCAGAGGTCTCTGAGACTATCCTCAGTTCTTTTCTTTAACTTTATTCTGCACTACAGAAATCATTTTTACCATTTTATCTTCCAGCTCACTTACTAGTTCTTCTGCTTCAGATATTCTGCTATTGATTCCTTCTAGAGTTTGTTTCTTGCTTTTTTGTTTTTTATTTCAGTAGTTGTCTTGCTTGTCTCTGTATGCCTATTCTTTAATTCTTCTAGGTCTTTGTTAATCGATTCTTGTATTTTCTCCATTTTGTATTCAAGGATTTTGATCATCTTTGTTATCATTATTCTGAATTCTTTTTCAGGGAGTTTGTCTATTTTCTCTGCATTTATTTGGACTTCTGTGTTTCTAGTTTGTTCCTTCATTTGTGTAGTATTTCTCTCCCTTTTCATTATTTTTTTTAACTTATTGTGTTTGAGGTCTCCTTTTCCCAGGCTTCAAGGTTGAATTCTTTCTTCCTTTTGTTTTCTGCCCTCCTAAGGTTGGCCCAGTGGCCTGTGTAAGCTTCATATAGGGTGAGATTTGTGCTGAGTTTTTTTTGTTTTGTTTGTTTGTTGGTTGGTTGATTGGTTTTTCCTCTGATTGGTAAGGCTGAGTGATGTGGTAATCCTGTCTGCTGATGATTGGGTTTGTATTTTTGCTTTGTTTGCTGTTTAGATGAGTTATCCTGCACAGGGTGCTACTGTTGGTCAGGTGATGCTGGATTTTGTGTTCAAGCATTTTCCTTTGTGTGAATTCTCACTATTTGATACTCCCTAGGGTTAGTTCTCTGGTAGTTTAGAGTCTTGGAGTCAGTGCTCCCATTCCAAAGTCTCAGGGCTTGATCTCTGGTCAGGAACCAGGATTCCACAAGTGGTTTGTTATGGCATTAAGTGAGATTCAAACAAATATCCAAAACTAGAAACCAAAGATGGACCCCAGACAAATGGCAGTTACAAAATCAGACAAATAATAATTAAAATAATGAAATATACACATATGCATATACATCCATGAGCAAAGTGAAAACAGTCCAACAGAAAGCACACTCGACTGACCCAGTGAGCAAATGAGATCAAAAATTATATTTACCAGTTAAGAACAAAACTGACTAAAGCACAAACTAGAAAACAAAACTAAAACAAGGGACCAAGTGGGGAATAAAGCAATGGAAACAACACTAACAAATATTTTGAGAGGAAAGTAAAGAAAGAAAAGAAAGAAAGAATGGATATGCAACATTAAATAGAGGTAGATGAAGAAGATTTATATAAAGATTAACTTCAAGTGGAAATAGTAAGAAAAGCAAACAAATGAGTAAACATAGAAAAAATATAATAGGTTTTTAAAAAATTAAAATTATAAAAAAAGAGAAAAGAAAAAAAAATGGAAGAAGAAAGAAAAAGGGGAAAAAAAAGAGGAAAGCTCAACAGAACTGCAAAAGCTCAATGTAGAAGCAGAGGTTTATAACAACAATAAAACGTGTGACTGAATATACACATATACATATATACAGATAAGCAAAATCAAAATAGTCCAACAAAAACAAAGTACAATATATTGACCCAGCAAACAAAAGAACCCAAAAATTATATCTACCAGATCAAAACTAACCAAAGCACAAACTGGAAAAAAAAACTAAAGCAAGGTGCCAATTGGGGAATAAAGCAATGAATATAAAACTAGCAAATATGTTGAGAAGAAAGGAAACAAAGAAAAGAAAGAACAAATATGCAAAATTAAATAGATGTAGATAAAGAAGATTTATTTACATTAAAGATTAATTGCAAGGGAAAAGAATGGTAGGAAAAGCAAACAAGGGAATCAATGTAGAAAAAAATAATAATATGCTTAAAAATTAAAATTATAAAAAAAAGAAATAAAAAAGAAAAACTCCACAGAACTGCAAAAGCCCAATGTAGAGGTTTATAACAACAATAAAAATTGTGACTGAGGGGGAACAAAAACAAAACTCAGAAGCATAATTAGATTTCATAGGGCCAATTAAATTGCCAGCTACAACAGGTGGAGAAATAAAAGGAAAAAAAAAGAAATCCAAAAGAACCTACAGAACAAGTCAAAATATAAGGATAATAAATGTTTTTCTTGAGTCGCTGCTGTCAGAGTCCTTTCCCTTGCTGGGAGTCATAGTCCACCTCACCTCCCTAGGATGCCCTCCAACACTGTGCTGTTTTCAGGACCTGCTGTGGGGGCAGCTCAGATTCTAATCTGGTCCTACTCCTGTGTGTTCTTACCTCCAATGTCCACAGCTATTAGAACTAGTGTGTTTTCTTTTGTGGTAGCTCTCAATGATCTTTTATATATTTAATTGACACAGAGTCTGCCTAGTTAATGGTGTGGATTTATTCTGCAGCTTGTACAGCTGGTGAAAAGGTTTTGGGTCTTCTTTCTTAGCCACACTGCCCCTGGGTTTCAATTGTGGTTTTATTTCCACCTCTGCATATGGATCATCCTCTGGGGTTTGCTCCTAAGGTTGCCCTGGAGGACTTGGGTTTGCCCCTGTAAGGGCCAAATGTAGAGGTAATGCTGTTGCTTGGGTCACGGGGTTCTGGCAGCACCAGGTACTCAGAGGAGTTGGCTGCTAGGGAAGCAGGAAATATAGTGCTCTAGAAGGGTATGGCAACCAATATTGGCCAGTACGCTCCAGTATTCTTGCCTGGAGAACCCCCCCTTCCCTGACAGATAAGCCTGAAAGGCCACAGTCTGCAGGGTCACAGAGCCAGACATGACCAAAATGACCTTGTGCACATAGACACAAGACTTTTTTTTTTTTTTTTTTTTTTTTTTTGCCTGTGCCAGCTCTGCCCCAGTGAGAGTTGAGCGTGAAGGTGGTGCACCTGCTTGGCTTGTGGGGACCCTGGCGACGCCAAGTGTGCAGGGACACAGACTGACTCCACTGAAGGAGTTACAGCCCTGTAAGAGTCTTTTTTCAAGCCTCTTGTAGCTGACGATCCGAAGGCCTCTTTGGCCAGTCTTTCTCCTTAGCTCTGCCCATTCAGGCACTTAAAGGGCTCTCTTGCCTGAGGTCTTTCTCTGTTGTTCAGCACATCAGGCACATAGAGGGCCCCCCTGGCTGGGGTCCTACTCTGTAGATTGGCACGTCAGGCACTTAAAGGGGCACCCTGGGTGGGGTCCTGCTCTGTAGTTCAGTGTGTCAGGCATTTGATGGGCCAGCCGCTCTATTGTTCAGCTGCTGACGCTGGCCTGTGGGGAGAGAGAGGCTCTGGTGATGGCTATACCCTTTATGCGTGACTCAGCTGTATCACCTTGCTTCCATGGCTACCTGGCTTTCCTCCACAGGCATTTCCTATCACAGTCTCCTTTCTCGATCTGTCTCTCCACAGTCAACAGCACTCTATGCCCTGGGATTGCTCCATGTTCTCCAAACTCCAGCTCCCAGCCACTGCACCTTCCAGGGGACCCTCATCCCTGCCCAGGCTATGTATGGCTGTGGCAAGGACTGTCTGATTCTCATTCCATTTAGGTGGCACAGATCAGCTGCTTCACTCTCAGCCTTAAATGTTTCTCCTCTGACTCAGACAACTGCCCCATGTGGGGATCAGATCCCTGCTTCAGTTCCTCCACCCACCCGAGGCAGGTCCAGTCATACTAACACTCCTGTTTTTCTCCCTAGTTCCTTTGTCCTACCGAGTTTTGCGTGGTTCTGTATATTCTTTTCCTCTGGTCAGGTACTCCTGTCCACTCTCAGCTGGTGTTCTGCATGTACTTCTGTGTCTGAAGGTGTGTTCCCAATGCATCAATGGAGAGAGATATACTCCACATCCACCTACTCCTCCGCCATCTTGTTCTCTGTTCCTTGTTTCCTGTATCCTACATTTTACTCTTTCTTAGATTGTTTTTTCATTTTGGAGGAACAGCACAACCTCTGGTAGATTTCTAAAAAGACCACCTGGATTGATTCCATGCACCCTATTACTTCCTGGCTTAAGTTTCAGCTTTCCCTTGTTTGCTAAATGGTATGACTTCTAGTTTCAAAAATTTTTTCTGTTGTTATATTCTTTCCATTCTCTTTTCATTATTGATTTATTTCCCATTTAGCTTTCTCTCATTGCTATTTTTAATAAGGTGTTAAAAGAAAAGACAGGTAAACTGTTGACTACAATTTAGAAAGTTTTGCACTAGTTGCTGAGTTTGGTTTAATTTTTTTTAAAGTTATTTTCTGCAAATTATAGTACTTCATAGAAACAGTTTCCATTATGATGCCTAAAACCCAGCGTTTGCAAATTTGATGAAAGTTGGACAGGTATCACTGTTAGAAAGTTTGCTTTCCTTTGAACTTAATATCTAAGCTTATTTAGCCCATGCAAATTTTCTCAGTTCAATTCAGTTGCTCAATCGTGTCTGACTCTTTGAGGTCCCATGGACTGCAGCACACCAGGCCTCCCTGTCCATTGCCAACTCCCAGAGCTTGCTCAAACTCGTGTCCACTGAATCAGTGATGCCATCCAACCATCACATCCTCTTTCATCCCCTTCTCCTCCTGCCTTCAGTCTTTCCCAGCATCATGGTCTTTTCCAGTGAGTCAGTTCTTTTCATCAGGAGGTCAAAATATTGGAGTTTCAGCTTCAGCATCAGTTCATCCAATGAATATTCAGGACTGATTTCATTTAGGATTGACTGGTTTTATCTCCTTGCTTTCCAAGGGACTCTGAAGAGTCTTCTCCAACACCACAGTTCAAAAGCATCAATTCTTCGGCATTCGACTTTCTTTATAGTCCAACTCTCACATCCATACATGACTACTGGATAAACCATAGCTTTGACTAGTGGACCTTTGTCAGCAAAGTAATGTCTTTGCTTTTTAATATGCTGTCTATGTTGGTCATAGCATTCCCGCCCCCGCCCCCCCAAGGAGCAAGAGTCTTTTAATTTCATAGCTGCAGTTACCATCTGCAGTGATTTTGAGCCCAAGAAAATAAAATCTGTCACTGTTTCCATTGTTTCACCATCTATTTGCCATGAAGTGATAGGACTGGATGCCATGATCTTAGTTTTTGAATACTGAGTTTTAAGCTAGCTTTTTCACTCTCCTCTTTCACTTTCATCAAGAGGCTCTTTAGTTCCTCTTCACTTTCTGCCATAAGGGTGATATCATCTGTGTATCTGAGGTTATTATTTGGGCTTCCCTTATGGTTCAGCTGGTAAAGAATCTGACTGCAAAGCAGGACACCTGGGTTCGATCCCTGGATCGAGAATATCCCCTGGAGAAGGGAAACGCTACCCACTCCAGTATTCTGGCCTGGAGAATTCGATGGACTATATATATAAGGCTGCAAAGAGTCAGACACAACTGAGAGACTCTCACTCACTCACACTGCATGTTACACCTTGTGTATAATGAAGGAAAGACAGTAGTTTATTTTACTCATTCATGTCATCTATGTTCAAAATCACTTGAACTTCATTGATTCTTCAGAAATAACTTAAAGATGTAAATTCTTATGAAATACCTTAAGACAGAAATTGAGTAGCAATTCTATTAAGGCAAACCACAGTTTTTTTTTACAAAAAATCTGTTTTGCAAGTTCAGCATTGATTTAAAGACATTTGTACAACTTAGATTTCATGTTAATACTGCATTTAGGCAAGGGGAAGCATAGTAGATATGCATGCAGTGGAAACAACACCATGTATATTATTGATATTACCAAATTTTCCAGTATGCATTGTTGTAGTCCATATAAGGTTTGAACAAAATTATTAAAAAGTTGAAACAGTTCCCACTATTTTTTAAAGTAATAAATAATTTATAAACACTTATTTAATAGAGTTCATTGAAAAATTCTATTGGCTTTCATGCTGTAGGTATAAAATATTCACACATATACAACATATATACTTAAAACACATCACAGACATATTAAGCCTTCTAATGCTGTAGGATAGTATTTCAAGTCAATTAGAATCGTTAGTCAAAACAAATAAATGGCCATTCCAATTTGAGATGATGATGTCTGATTCACATTAATCCACCTTCCATTTAAATACCTATGAGAAGGTATAGAATCTAAGTAGCCATGGAAACCATGAGTTGCTTTTAGTAGAGGAGCAGTTCTATGAGGCAAAGACCAACTTGTGCTTAACATCTGTAAAAGTGATACAGAAAATAAAATATATATAAGAGAAGACTTTTAGTGTTTTCACTTTATATTGCCGTATTAATGGCTCAAGGATCGGGATACAAACAAAAAAGTTATTGGTCGTTCATTTACCATTTGAAAAAACTGTTAAAGTCACAGGTAGCCATCCCCACCTGGAGCTCTTCAGTATTTATAGCTAAATATCTTAAGAAAATTATAGTTCTTAGTGATGCATCATTGCATGAGGTGAAATGGAATGATCAGTAACCAAAAGTGTTTTAAATTCTCTAATGTGTTAGAGCTCAGATATTTTTTAAAAATTCTGAAAAATTGAATTTAAAAAAAACTGAAAATAAGAACTCAAGAGTAGGTTTATGATAATTTAGAGCAACTAAACAAATGGAGGCATGTTTATATAATTATTTTAAAGAGAATAATCATAAGAGAAAAAGCAATATATAAAAGAATGTTGCAATAATGAAATAATTATATAATAATAATACAGGTCTATAATTCTAAACTGTATTGGCACACATTGGGAGTTGTTGAAAGGATGTTGTAAAAGATGATTAATCATTTCAAATTAGGTAAGGAGAAAAATGTATTGTATTCAAATTTTATAGTCATAGAAAATAATAGTTACAAATATAATTGCAAATTATATAAAGTAAAAATAAATGTAATATGTATTAAATCAACAATTTTCTTAAGATAATAGCAATGTTTTATTTTTTTAAAAGATCAATGTCAAATGCAGTCTCATAGACTGTTTCTGGAAACAAATTGTTATAGTCTTCCTGGAAAGAAGTTTGATGACATACTTATGTAGGCACACATAATTGTACTTCTTGATCCATTAAATCCACATCCTATAAAATAAACTATGATGTTCAAATTCAACTATGATATATGTACAATTATGTTCAGTGCAATATTATTTATAATTTGCTATAAATTTCAGGGAGCAAATAAAAACAAATTACATGTCTAACAACAAAAAATCAGACACATAGGTCATAGTATACATCTTTAATATAATGTTCACATGAAATTATTTTTCAAACAGTATGTAATATTATAGAAATACTTATCATTTTAAGTAAAAAGGTAGAATATATATGATATTGGTTTTTGTTGAACAAAAATATGCATATAAAGATAAAGAATGAGAAGAATAAAAGTTATATGAAAATATGATTAAATATTACTAATAGGTTTTTGAGTTATGGGTATTTTTTATTTACTCATAGCATTTGTGCTTTTTTTTTTTTACTAAATATGTGTAAATGAGTACATATTGCTTTTAAAATTTAAATAAATAAAGTTAAGTGTCCACATGATAACTGTGATCCTAATTTTTTTTTAAAGGTAAATAAGTATGATTTATTTTATTGCACTTTGTTTTATTGTACTTTTCAGATACTGCATTTTTTTTTTTTTTTTTTTACAAATTGAAGGTTTGTGGCAACCCCACATCAAACAAGTCATTTGGCTTCATTTTTCCAGCAGCCTTTGCCTAATTCATGTCTCTGCCACAATTTTATAATTCTCAACATTTTTAAAGCTTTTTCATTATTATTGTATTTGTTATGGAGATCTGGGATCACTAATGTTTGATGTTACCATTGTAACTGTTTTCAAGGGTCAGAAATCATGCCCATATAAGATGGCAAGCTTAATCAAATGTGTATGTTCTGACTGTTCTATGGACTGGCCTTTACCCCATCTCTATCCCTCTCCTTGGATGGAACCCCTATTCTGTGAGACCCAACAATATTGAAATTAGGTCAGTTAATAACTATGTAATGTCTTTTAAATGCTCAAGAGCAAGAAAGAGCCCCTCATCTCTCACTTAAATCAAAAGCTGGAATTGATAAAGCTTAGTGAGGAAGTCACATAAAAAGCTGAAATAAGCCAAAATCTAGACCTCTTGCGCCAAATAATTAGCCAACTTTTATATGAAAAGGGAAAGTAATTGAAGGAAATTAAAAGTGTTTCTCCAGTGAACATACGAACGGTAAGAAAGTGAATTGCTTATATGGAGAAAGATTTAATGGTCTTATTTTGTATTGCTTGTTTTTATTTTATAAAAGTTTAAAAAAAGATGTGGTGGTCTGGGTAGAAGATTGAACTAGCCACAGCATTATCTTAAGCCAAGACCTAATTCAGAGCAAGGCCCACTAAACTCATTTCAATCCTTTAAAAACTGAAAGAGATGAGGCAGCATCAGAAGAAAACTTTGCCTCTATAAGCTGTTTCTACAACATAAGAGTGTAAGATGAGGCAGCAAGACTCATGTAGAAGCTGCAGCAAGTTATCCAGAAGACCTAGCTAAGATAATTATGAAAGTAGCTACATTAAACAATAGATTTTCAATGTAGACAAAGAAGCCTTAGAGTGGTAGAAGGTGCCATCTAAGACTTTCACAGCTAGAAAGGAGAAGTCAATGCCTGGCTTCAAAGTGTCAAAGGACAGGATGATTTTCTTATTAGAGACTAATACAGATGGTGACTTTAAGTTGAAGAAATGCTCATGTACCATTCCAAAAAGCTTAGGGTCCTTGAAAATTATGTTAAATATACTCTGCTTGTGCTCTACAAATGGAACAACAAAGTCTAGATGACAGCACATCTGTTTACAATATGGTGTATTGAAGAGTTTAAGCCACTGCTGAGAAATATTATTCAGAAAAAAAAATTCCTTTCAAAATGTTACTGCTCCTTAATAATGCACCACATCAGTCAAGAGCTCAAATGGACATGGACAATGAGATTAATGCTTTTATGCCTGCTAACACAGTGTCCATTAATTCATCCATGGAACAAGGAGTAAATTTTCCTTTCAAGTCTTGCTATTTGAGAAATAAATTTTGCAATGTTTGTAGCTACCATAGAGAGTGGTTCTTCTGATGGATCTGTACATTGTTGAAATGTAAATTGAAAACCCTCTGGAAAGGATTCACCATCCTAGATACCATCAAGAACATTATTGATCCATGGGAAGAATTAAAAATATCAACATTCACAGGAATTTGGAAGTTTATTCCAAGTCTCATGGATGACTTCAAGGAGTTCAATGTTTCAGTGGAGGAAGTCACTGCAGATGTGGGAGAAATAGTAAGAAATCAAATTAGATATGGAACCTGAAGATGTGAATTTCTGAATTTTTGCAATTTCAAGATAAAACTAACAGATGAGGAGTTGCCTCTTATGGATGAGTTAAAAAAGTAGTTGCCTGAGATGGACTCTACTTCTGAGGAAGATGCTGTGAAAATTGTTGAAATGCCAACAAAGGATTTAGAATACTGCATAAACTTTGCTTGTACAGGAGCAGTAGTGCTTGAGAGAACTGACTCAAGCTTTGAATTTTCTACTGTTGATAAAATTCTATCAAACAGCATTGTATGCTATAGATAAATAATTAGTAAAAGGAAAACCCAATCAGTGAAGCAAACTTCATTGTTGTCTTAAATTTTAAGAAATTGCCACAGCCACTCCAACCTTCATCAATCATCAGTCTGATCATTCAGCAGCCATCAACATCAAGGTAAGACTCTGCACCAGAAAAAAAGATTACAACTCACTGAGGGCTCAATTGATGGTTAGCATTTTTTAGCAACAAAGTATTTTTTTTGGGGGGGTTAAGGTATGTATATTGTTTCTTTTAGACATAATGCTATTGCACAACTATTAGACTACTGTATAGTTACATATAACTTTTAAATGCACTGGAAAAAAAAAGTTTGACTAATTTTAATGCTCTATGTTCCCTATCATGGTCATCTGAAATCTCAGCGTTATACCTTTATTATATGTATTCCAATGTTTTTTAACCTACTCCAAGGAAAAAATTTATAAAATCCACAAATGATTTCTTCTACATATTACTGTGTTACAAATAGTGGCAAACTATTAATCATCTCTGTTGAATATCTCATCTTCTTTTCTCATTTGAAAGAGAGAATTTATGTATGTCCTTCTACTGCTCACATCTTGTTGTGGCCCATCTTCTACTATAACTCAGAATCTGGAGCCTGGGCTCTTCATCAATAAATCACTGTATTCTAGGACTATTGGCAGAGGGAAGCTCATAAATTAAGATCATCTAATTATTTTGGTGGATTGTGTCACACTTTACTTTTGAAATGAAACAAACTAGACTAGACTAGACTAGACTAGAAGAATAGAATGTAGCATAGAGTAGAACAGAAGAGAACAAACCATGTCGGTAGGTAATTATTGTTCCCCATAATTTCAGTTCTTCATTTTTTTTTTTGTTATATATGCATGTTATATATGAGTCATGAGCTAAATTCATTCCTTAATATGGTTCATGATTTAAAAGGCTTGAAAAACCACTATACTAAAAGGATGACTGTTTTGGCCAACCAAACTAAATGTTTTTATGGCCTCTACTATAAAAATAAAAACTTTGCTGCTACTAAAGATATGGCATTTCATTTGGAGGCAGTTCTCTTCCCTGTTGCTCACATTTTTATTAAAAAAACAAATATGACTGAAGATTCAAGCAGTGGGAATTCAAAGGAAGTGTGCTACATACCACATTTTCATCAATCCCTAATTTCAAACTCCTTCATTAGTAAACTCCTCCTTCAGTCTGCAAGCTAACTATAGTTATAGACTTTGATCCAGCAAACTAGTAAATTTGCAAATGCACACTGTTTGGAAACATACACATGGGAAACTTAGACTTCAGCCTACATCCTGCTATCTAGTAGACTATAAATGCAAACATCTCCAACAAAAACTTTCAAATATATAGACAACAAATTAAAAACATCAGCACAGAAAACTTATAGACCTCAGACTGCAAATCACAACAGCAATTCCCTAGAAGTAAGCAGTCCTTTTTTTTTTTCCTTTTATGTAGCATTCTAAGGAGCTTTAATTTTCAAAAGCATTGAGAGCTTAATTATGTTAATAGAATCTTAGAGGATACTTTTTATAGTTATGGAGTAGAAAAATAAATATTTATGATTCTTATTTCTAGTAGTGTGGTTAAGTTTGCATTCAGCTACTCACATTCTCTCAGCTGTTCTCTTTATTTCCTTCTCTGATTCTTGGTAATATGAACATGATAATGAAAATTGTCTCTGTACCTTAGTGTTACTACCTGTGTCAATATAAGAGAAAAGAAAAATAATGATTACTGGCCTATTATATAGCTGTGGCAGTTGGAAGCTTGAGTGGAAAAGGCTAAAGCTTTGGGAGTCAGGCTTGAAACTTTAGCTCTGTCCCTTGATCTACTTGAATTTAATTTCCTTGTATTTAAAATGAGGATAAAAGCAACAGTATATCTATCTTTCAGGCTTTGCATGAAAATTAAGTGCATTAGGTATCCTCAATGAATATTAGTCACCATTGTTTGTTAAGGCTCAACAGAAGTTATCTAATTGTGCCTTGGAAGAACTATATCACTACCACAGGACCATGCATCAGCCAAAATGCTCACTATTCCAATCCTATAATTAAAAAATAAATAAAATACAGTTTTACTTAACCTACTATTTTAGTGTGTCATTTTCAATTTTTATCCAAGTATTGCTTCCAATTAATTTTGTAATTCGAACCTCTTCTTTACTTGTCATATTTTATTTCCTCCTGTTATACAATACAACATTTATAGTATCTGTCATGTCATACAACAATATCCCCATTCCTTTGCACTTCTGATTAAGACATTTCTTCACATGTTTGGTTTTCCTTTAAGATAATAAGTATCTGACTATAAACTTATCTTTTATCACTGTCAAAGAGACAAAAGGAAACTGGTCAAAGTGACAGAAAGACAGGAAAAGTGTTCCATGAAGATAAATTTGCTTATGTAAACAGGCTGCTCCAGTGATCTACTGTTATGTAACTACCCCTAAATTAAGTGGCTTAAACAACAAACATTTTATTACATCTCACAGATATTCTAAGTCAGGAATTCTGGAAAGGCCCAGTTGAACAATTTTTCTGCCCTTTTTTGGCCTCAACTATAGTTGTTCACTTGTACTCCAGAGGGCAGATGGTCTGGCCTGGAGGCTTCAAGATGGCTTCTATAACATGTTTGGTACCTTGGCAGAAATGGCTGAAAAGTTGGGCTCAACAGTAGCCTTCAACAAAACTACCACATACATTTGTATGTGGCATAAGCCACACAACATGGGATATGAGACTAACCAAATATCTTAGATAGAAGCTTGGGGCTCTAAGTACAAGTGTTCTAGCAAATAAAGCTAAAACCTTGTTGCCTTTTACCACCCATGCTCAGAAAGCAGATGGTACCACTTCCAGCACATTCTACTGGTTGTTTAGAACTGTAGGATAGTCCACCATGATACTCAAAGTATAAGAAAAGCCTCATGGGCAGCTGACTTTAACCATGCAATATAGTATTAAAAATGCAAATCACATTAAATGAAATAATTTTAATGTTTCATTGACTATATTGGGCTATATTGACTATGTTGAGCTATATTCTCAACTGTAGAGACTCTATACAGGGAGGATGGTAAAATGTAAAGCTTTGGAATTAAATTACAAATATAATTTCAAGTCCTGGTTGAACATTAGACACTGAAAACCTCCAGTGTTTCATTTGTAGATGGAAATGAAATAAAATTCACTCTGGTTACACAACAATACATATTAACTCCTTGGAATCAACTTCTATAACTATATGTGATCATGGGTTCCTCATAACAATTGTGCTAGATGGATTTTTAATTATCATTCCCATTTTTACAAAATAAAAGAAACTAGGTTTCAAAGAGATTAAGTAACTTGCTCAAACCTAAAACAAGTAAGTAGTAGAACAAATATTCATTACTAGATCTATGATTTCAAAGGACTATTAATACTATGTGACTGTACTATGCCTCCCATTACTTTTGTGAAGATTCTGGAAATAATCATTGTAAGAAACTGCTCTGCATATTCTAAAGCACAATATTGTAAAGTAATTAGCCTCCAACTAATAAAAATAAATTAAAAAAAATAAAGCACAATATGAAGGTAAGGCATCATTATTTATATTGATTCCAACAGCTTAGAGAGCTATAATTTTCTATAATGTTTATCATGCTTCATGATACACATAATAAACTAGTAAACCTCAAACTCTAAGTCACAAATGTTCATATGAAGCATGGCTGAAAACAAACAAAATCATATTGATCAGCCCTAAGTGTAACAGAAAACTGCTTTTATTCTCCCTGTGTTTTATTATATATCATGTAGAGAAGTCAGTCATCATTTATTCCTAAGGAAAAAGACTTCCATCCTCTTCCTGCTTCTAAATTTTCAAAGATAAAGCAGGTTATAATGGAGAAGTCTGAAGGCCAGAGAATTAGTGATTCTAATCCTTTCTCTTCCTTTGAAGCCATTGAATTGGTTTAATGTAACCCCACAGACATTAGATACATGCCCAATGAAATGAGAATATTCATTTTGGTAATGTTCTGTCAATAGAAAATGGATAATATGATCCAAGGAAAATAGGAGTAAAAAAATAAAATTTACTTTTCCTGTACTATTCAAACGCTAAATGTAGAACTAACATTTTTGAGAAATATCAATAACCTCAGATATGCAGATGACAGTACCCTAATGGCAGAGAGTGAAGAGGAACTAAAGAGCCTTTTGATGATGGTGAAAGAGAAGAGTGAAAAAGTTGGCTTAAAACTCAACATTTAAAAAACTAAGATTATGGCATCCTGTCCTATCACTTCATAGCAAATAGATGGGGAAACAATGGAAACAGTGACAGATTTTATTTTCTTGAGCTCCAAAATCACTGTGGATGGTGACGGCAGCCATGAAATTAAAAGATCCTTGCTCCTTGGAAGAAAAACTATGACCAACTCTGGCAGCATATTAAAAAGCAGAGACATCACTTTTCTGATAAAGATCTATTTAGTAAAAGTTATGGTTTTTCCCATGGTCATGTATGGATGTGAGAGTTGGACCATGAAGACTGAGCACCAAATAACTGATGCTTTTGAACTGTGGTGTTGAAGAAGACTCTTGAGAGTCCCTTGGACTGCAAGGAGATCATACCAGACAATCCTCAAGGAAATCAACCCTGAATAGTCATTGAAAGGACTGATGATGAAGCTGAAGCTCCAATACTTTGGCCACCTCATGCAAAGAGCTGACTCATTGGAAAAGACCCTGATCCTAGGAAAGAGTGAGGGCAGGTGGAGAAGGGGGCAACACAGAATGAGATGGTTGGATGGCATCATCATCTCAGTAGACATGAGTTTGAGCAAACTCTGGAAAATAGTGAAGGACATTGAAGCCTGCTGTACTGCAGCTCATGGGTTGTAAAGAGTCAGACACAACCAAAGAACTGAACAACAAAAACATCTTTGAACCATTGCTATATAGAATTTCTAAAGTATTAAAATTCTCTTTTTTCAGGCACAGACATTTCTCCTGAAAGAAAATCTTAAAATAATGAAGAATGAAAATATGTTTTATTGCCATTATAAAATATAGATTGTGTAACTCTATAGATTCAAAATAAAAAATGATCAATTGAACCTGAGTGTTTAATCTGATTTAAACTTAGTGACCCTGGCTCAGCAAGATTTTACTAATATCTAGCAATTACAGAAAATAATATTTTTGCCAGTTTTTTATTTTCATAAAGATGTATTATTCATCTTTATTAGTATACAAAAATCAAGCTGGTGGTTACAAATCATTCTCTCTCATTATTTATCTTTGATTTTGTTGAATGCCCTCTCCAATAATATACCTTTCATAAATTTATGGGACTTAATATATAAAATGTCACATATTTATATAGTACTTTATAGTTTACAAGGGAGAAGGCAATGGCATCCCACTCCAGTACTCTTGCCTGGAAAATCCCATGGACGGAGGAGCCTGGTAGACTGCAGTCCATGGGGTCGCTAAGAGACTTCACTTTCACTTTTCACTTTTATGCATTGGAGAAGGAAATGGCAACCCACTCCAGTGTTCTTGCTTGGAGAATCCCAGGGACGGCAGAGCCTGGTGGGCTGCTGTATATGGGGTTGCACAGAGTCGGGCACGACTGGAGTGACAGCAGCAGCATAGTTTACAAAACACTTTTATATTCCTTATAATTATAATTAAACATAATATATTTTAAGTACTCATTTTTTACGATAATTTATTTGTTGATATTTGGCTGTTCTGGGTCTTTGTTGCTGTATGTGCTTTTCTCTAGTTGTGGCAAGTAGGGGCTGCTCTCTAGCTGCGGTACATGGGCTTCTTATTGTAGTAGATTCTCTTATTGTTGAGCATGGGCTTTAGGGGCTTCAGTAATTGTGGCATATGGGCTCAGTAGTTGCAGCTCCCTGGCTCCAGAGAACAGGCTCATTAGTTGTGGTGCATGGGCTTAGTTGCTCCAAGGCATGTGGGATCTTCTCAGACCAGGGATCGAACACATGTCTTCTGCATTGGCAGGCACATTCTTTACCACTGAGCCACCAGAAAAGCCCTAAATGTTCATTTTTAAATAGTCATCATTGAAACATAAAATACCTAATTGGGAATTTTGAAAACAAATAAATTTTAGACTGCCCTAGCATTTAACACATCTTTCGTGACTAAAATTAATATTTATCTAATTTCTATCTACAACACTTTGTTGCAGATAAACTTATTTATTTCAAAAATATTTTGAAAAATATTGCTGTAATCACTGTTCTCTATTATTCATAGTTCTGCAAACTTACCAATCTTACTTTTTTCTTTCTTTTCCCAAATATTATATTTAAAATATCATTCAATACAACAAATTATAGAAACTAGCATCCTACCTCTTACATTTTTTCCATATATAATTTCCTGGTAATAAGAACAGATTTCTTAACTCTTTATTTCACTAAACACTGCATGAGTCAGTTCATTTCTCCCAATAAATTCTGCCAGCTAGAATGCTCAGGAATGATAACATGTAATCTTTAGATTTTTAGACTTTATTTTTCTATATCTAACTATATTTAAATTATGACCAAAAGTTTTGAAATAGGCTCAGCATTTGGTTTACAAATAAAGACGTGGTCAATTTTTGACATGTTATGGGTTGTTTTTCCTGAGCATTAAAAGTGAGTACCTTGGCAAAGTAACTTATTCATATTTGGATTTCCCCCCGTCACACCATACCTATTACAATGACTGCAATATAAACAATATTCAATAAATACCTACTAAATTTTAATTTCCTAAGTCATGAAATAATTTAAAATCAAAGTCTAGATTTATGTTTTAAAGGATAAAATGAATCCCTGAAGAAGACAGTGTTTGGTATTTAGCCTGGAAATAAAGACCCCAGGATTGTTTTGGCAGCTCTGCCATTGAGTAGTAGTGCACATATGGCCATAATAAACCTCAACTATTACATCAGTGCTGGACAATTAACATTTAATTCTCTATCAAAACTTGAGATCTTTGGTCAAGAGCTACTACTTAACTAAAACTTATTTTTATTATAAGAGCAAGCTTAGTGTCAAACTGTCATTCATACTTTAAAATGAGCACCATTAAAATGGAAAAAAAAAACTGATTCATATGCTCAGCTTTTAACACAGAATAAGTTATCCAATTGTTCCAGAGTGCCTGTTTATGGAAAAAGAGGGGAAAGGACTATAAATACATATAATAAAGCCTTACTCTTGCCAAACTACAAAAAAAAAGATACATGGAAAAACTTGATATTAAAACAACAATAACAGTAACAATGTATAGACTATAAGAAGAGTAATAAAGAAGAAAGAGATTAAAGTAAAGCAGTCAGGCATTTCATTGCAAACAATAGAAGGAAAGTTAAAATTACTTTTAGGTGTTTTGAAAAGTAAGCTGGTACAAATGAGGGAAATCACTTGTACTTAAATATCATAGAGCTAACATGACTGTCAAGCACTTTGAGAATTTATGCCACTTTTAAACAGATTGATGCTTAAGTTGGATCATCATTCTGCAATCAAAAATTATAATTATCTTAAAATATTTTTTTGTCATACATAAAGTGTTTCAAATTTAAGGGGACCTGATGTTAAATAAAACTGAAATAGCAACATCACAGGAACTTTAAACATTAAATCTTGTCAAAAGTGAGGATCCACTAATAAATTAACATGATCAGAAAAAAAAATTACTTAGAACTTTTGTTTCTTTGAATATGCATCCCTGGGAGTGTAAAGGAAACGGGAATTTTATCAGAAAATCAGCTAAAAAATATGAAGACAGCTAGAGCATTTTGTAAACATCATCTAAACCAGCATTTCTCAAACTACCTGCGGTACAAGAGCAATTGATTTTCTAAATCATCAATTTGTTCCAGATCATTCTGTGAAGTACAATAAAAATAATTAGGAAAATGGAATAGAAATAATAAAGATATACAAAATACATGCTCATATTTTTTACATTATTGATTCAATGGACATAAATTAGCTCCATCAAATATCCACAAAACTTTCTAAAACTTTCAAATTCTATACTTAGTTCATTGAACACTAGTTACAGTTAGTAGACTGACACTTGTCTGGAACCTCACTATGGATATGGATAATTATTAAAAAAAAAAAGAAAGAAACTAGTTTTGTTTTATTTTTATTTGTAGTACAGCAGATTTACAATGTTTCTGGAATACAGCACAGTTATATATATAACTGTGTATGTTATACATATACACACACATGCATATACATATGTACATATACATATATGAATATGCATGTACACGGGCATATATGCATACAAGTATATGTGCATATGTGTGTATATGTGTATATATGTAAATGCATGTATATATGCATATATATGTATATATGTATATGTATGTGTGTAGATGTATATGTAGATGCATATGTGTATACGTGTATATGTATATATGTATGTGTATGTGTATGTACATGTATAACATACACAGTTATATGTATATATATATATATAACTGTATGTATGTGTATATATATAACTGTATACATATATTTCAATGCTACTCTATCAGTTCATACCACTCTCTCCTTCCACTGGTGGGTCCACAAATCCATTCTCTACTTCCGTGAGACTCCATTCTTGACGGGCATACACAAAAGCTCAAATATTCTGTGATCCAAGGTAGAAGTCATTTGAAAGGAGTCTGGTAAGACCCATTTGTGGATGTTGGAGAGCCTCCCAAAGAAGCAAGAGGAATCTGGAGCTCAACCTGGGAGCAAATATATTTGTGGCAACTATTTCTGTAATCTCATTCTACTACCTGGACACTGGTGCTAACAAGAATCATTGTGAAACCCTCTTCTAGATTATTGGAACTGGAACCTGGCTATTCCCAACATCCTTTTAATATAAGTCCTGGGACAGATACCTCAGGTCAAGCAACTAGCCAGGTGGAGATACAGCTCCACCCAGCAGCAAGCAAGCTGCCTTAAGATTCCCTGAGAGCAAACCCACCCATGGGCACAGCAAAGTCCACCAGAGGGCCTGGGACCAGGTCCCACACACTAGTGTGCAGACACTAATACCAGGACCCCAGGGGCCATGCACTCAGAAGCCTGAGGATCCAGCTCTACCCACTAGTAGGCAGAAACAAGCCCCAGGACTCCATGGGCTCTAGTGAGCCAGTGCTAACTTAAGAACCAGTCTCACCCATCTGTGAGCAGTCATCAGCTCCAGGATGATCTGGGCCCAAGCCCCACCAACCAACAGGCTGACACACTAACACCAGGACTCTGAGACCAAACTCTGCACTCCTGTTATGCAGCACTAACCCCAGGAGAACCTAAGCTACATTCCACCAACTGGATGACCAACACCAGATCCCAAAACTCTGGGTCTTGGTGGAAGAGACCCCAGGACCTCACTCTACCCAGCAGAAGGCTAACACAACTCCCAGGGCCATTCTCACACACCAGTGGACAGGAACAAGCTCTAGGGCCACTGCAGCTTACTAAAGCAGTACCCAGTTCACCAAGTAGAAGTCCAGCATCAGCCCTGGGACCACCTGGGCTCCAGACCTACCCACTAGCAGACATACGTCAACTCAGATCCTTTGTACCCCTCAGCTGACTGTCCCAGGATCTAGCCCCACTCATCAAAATGCCACAACCAGCTTTAAAACACCCAAAAACCCAACCATCAACAGAACAACACTATATCTAAGACCACTGGCCCCATAATCACCCACACTAGAACCCAACTCTGTTTGCTAATTGATCAGAACTAGGTCCAGGACACAAGTTGTTCTGCAGCCAGTCTCATGATTACTGAGTTCCACCTGAAAAGAGCAGGTAGTAGCCTTTTCACAAGGTAGAGCTTGGCAACATGCCAGAGCATGGACCAGTCAGGCCTTTCAGACCACCCAAGTAGTCAAGTTACCACAGCAGAAGGACCCATGACCATACATAGAGGGCATCACTAGAACATATATCTCTGGTTACCAGAGAGAAGTGCACTGATAGGATGTGTAAGATGTTTCCTATAAAAGGCCACTTCTCCAAGCTCAATAAACATAACCAATCTATGAGGTACAAAGAAATAAAAACAGCAAAGTAGAATACAAATGAACATTTTCCAAATGAAGGAACAAGATAAATCCCCAGAAAAACTAAATGAAGTGGAGAAAGGCAATTTATACAATAAACAGCTTAAGGTAATGATCATAAAAATGAGAAAATATCTCAGAAGAATGGATTAAAAGAGTAAGAAGTTAGAAGTTTTTTAACAAAAATTAGAAAATATAAAGAAAGAGAGATGAGGCATACAATGAAATGAAATGAAAAAAATACACTAGAAAGAATCAACAGAATATTAAATGATACAGAGGAATGGATCAGGGAGTTAAAAGACAAAGTAATGGAAAACACTGAAGCTGAACAGAAAAAAGAAAAATGAATGAAAATAAATGAGTATACCTTAAAGGACCTCTGAGACAACATCAGGCATTCTAATATAACATTATAAGTGTTCCAAAAAGAGGGGGAGGGGTCAGAAAACATATTTGAAGACATAATACCTGAAAATTTTCCTAACTTGGGAAAGGAAACAGAAATCATGGTCCAGGAATCCTAGGAAGTCCCAAACAGGATCAACTCAAAGATAATCATGCCAAGATGCATTGTAATTTAAATGGAAAACATCAAAGAATATTAAAAGCACTATGGGATAGACAGCAAATTACATAAAAGGAAACTCTCATAAAGCTATCAACTGGCTTTTCAACAGAAACTCTGCAGGCCAGAAGGGAGTGGTGTGATATATCTAAATTGATGAAAGGGGAAAACATACAACAAAGAGTATTCAACCCAGTAATACTTTCATGCAAGTTTGATGAAGAGATCAAAAGTTTTACAGACAACAAAAAGCCAAAATAGTTAAACACCACCAAAACTGCTTTGTAATAAATAATAAAGGGACATCATCAAGAGAAAAAAGTTTACTATTAGAAATATAAAAGTTAGTGAAGGAAAAAAACTCATCAGTAAAGGCAAAGATGCAGTAAGATGATAAGTCACCCACACAGAAAGCTAGTAAGAAAGTTAAAACACAAAAGTAGCAAAATCATCTGTATCCACAATTAATAAAGTGATACACAAAATAAAAAGATACGAATTATGACGTCAAAAACTAATTGTAAGGGGGAAGAGAGCTTCCCTGGTGGCTCAGACAGTAAAGAATTTGACTGCAATGCAGGAGAGCCAGGTTTGATCCCTGGGTCAGGAATATCCCATGGAGATGGGAATGGCAACCAAACCCACTTCAGTATTCTTGCCTGGATAATTTCATGGGTAGAGAATGCAGTGGGCTACAGTCCATGGGGTTGCAAAGAGTCAGATGTGACTGAGTGACTAACGCACACAAGGGGGAGGGGGGTAAAAATACAAGTTTGCTAAAATGTACTTGAAATTAAGAGATCCGTACCTTAAAATAGCCAGATAGATAGATAGCTATATATAAAGCTTACGGTAACCAAAAACCAAAAATCTATAATAGATACACACTGAAAAGAAAAAGAGAGAGTAATTCAAAATAACAAAACAGATAGACAACAAATCATAAGGGAAGAGAATAAAAAGACTAAGGAACAAAAAATAATTACAAAATAACCCAAAGCCAATTAACAAAATGACAATAAGTACCCAACTATTGATAATTACTTTAAATAGAAATGAAGTAAATGCTGCAATCAAAAGACAGAGTGTCTGTTATGTATATCTGTATCTCTTTTTCTGTTTTGCATATAGGGTTATCCATCTTTCTAAATTTCATATATATGTGTTAGTATACTGTATTGGTCTTTATCTTTCTGACTTACTTCACTCTGTATAATGGGCTCCAGTTTCATCCATCTCATTAGAAGCTGATTCAAATGAATTCTTTTTAATGGCTGAGTAATATTCCACGGTGTATATGTACCACAGCTTCCTTATCCATTCATCTGCTGATGGACATCTAGGTTGCTTCCATGTCCTGGATATTATAAACAGTGCTGCAAGAAGGCGAGGGTGGGACGTTTCGAGAGAACAGCATCGAAACATGTATATTATCAAGGGTGAAACAGACCACCAGCCCAGGCTGGATGCATGAGACAAGTGCTCAGGGCTGGTGCACTGGGAAGACCCAGAGGGATCAGGTGGAAAGGGAGGTGGGAGGGGGGATTGGTATGGGGAATACATGTAAATCCATGGCTGATTCATGTCAATGTATGGCAAAAACCACTACAATATTGTAAAGTAATTAGCCTTCAACTAATAAAAATAAATGAGGAAAAAAAAAGGACAGAGTGTCTGAATATGTACAAAAACAAGGTCCATCTATATGCCACACAAAAAAAGATTCAATTCAGAGCTAAAGACACACACAGGTTGGATGTAGGGGGATGGAAAAAGATATTCTATGCAAATAGAATTCAAAAGAACATTGCGGTAGCAATGTTACATCAGACAAAATAGACTTAAAGCAATGTATAGCAATAAACAAATAAAGATATTAAATAATGCTCAAGGGATCGATCCAAAAAAAAAAGGATAAATTTGCAAATACACACATGTCCAACAAAGAAACCCCTGTATGTGTGTGTGTGTGTGTGTGTTTGTGTGTGTGTGTGTGTGTGTATAGCAAATATTAGCAGATATAAAGGGAGAAATTGACAGTAACACAATAATAGTCCTGGACTCTAACATCCCACTTATACCAGTGGATGTATCATCTAGGCAGATAATAAAAAAAGAAACACTAGCCTTGAACGACACATTAAACCTGATGAACTTAATAGATATATGTATATATAATATTCCACTCAAAAGTAGAAGAATACACATTCAATTTAGGCTCACAGGGAACATTCTCCAAGATAGTTTATCTACTCAGCCACAAAACAAGCCTCAGTTAATTTAAGAAAACTGAAACTATATCATGTTTTCCTACTACAGTGCTATGAGACTAGAAATCAATTACAAGAGAAAAACTGCTAAAAACACAAGGATGTAAAGGCTAATACATAAGCTACTGAACAACCAACGATTACTGAGAAATCAAAGAAGAAATTTTAAAAATACCTGGAGACACACACACACACACACACACACACACCAATCCAAAATCTATGAGATGAAATAAAAGTAGTTCTAAGAGGCAAGTGATGCAAGCTTAACTTGGCAAACAAGAAATACCAAATAAACAATCTAACTTTAAACCTAGAAGAACTAGAAAAGAAGAAAAAAAAGTCCCAAAGTTAATAGAAGAAAATAAGTCATAAAAAACATAAATAAATGAAATGGAGACTAAAAAATTAATAGAAAAAATTCAGTGAATTGAGTTTATTATTTGAAAAAATAAACACTATTGATAAACAGCCAGACTGATCAATAAAAAAAGAGGGCTCAAATCAATAAAATTAGAAATGAAAAAAAAAAGTTACAAGTAACACCACAGAAATACAAATGATCATAAGAAATTACTATGAACAATTATACACCAATAAAATGGACAATCCACAAGAAATGGACAACTTCCTAGAAATTGACTATTTCCAAAAATGACCCAAGAAGGAGAAAATATGAACTGACCAGCTAACTCTAATGAAGCTGAATCAGTCAAAAACTACAACAAACATCATAAAAGCAAACTCCCAATGAACAAAAGTCCAGGACCCAATAACTTCATGAGTGAATTCTACCAAAAATGTAAACAAAAGTTAAATACTAGTCTTTCTCAGACTACTTCAAAAAATTGCAGAGGAAGGAACATATCTGAAATCATCCTACAAGGACAACATCACACTGATACCAAAACTCAAGAAAGATCATAGAAAGGAAAATCACAGGCCAATATCACTAATTAACATAGATGGAAACATCCTTGACAAAATATGTGCAAACCAAATCCAATAATATGTAAAAGGAATCACACGCCATTATCAGGTTGGATTTATTTCAGATCCCCAAGGATGGTACAACATTCACCAAAAAATCAATGTGACACACCACATTAACAAAAATAAGAATAAAAGCCACATAATCATCTAAATAGATACAGAAAATGCATTTGACAAAATTCAACAATTCATGATAAAAACTCTTAGAGGATATATAGGGAATATATCTCAACATAATAAATGTCATTTATGACAAAAAAAAAAAAAACAGCTAACATCATGCTCACTGATAAAAAGCTGAAAGATTTTCTTCTAATTCAGAAATAAGGGTGTCCCCTCTCACCACTTCTATTTAACACAGCTTTGGAAGACCTAGCCACAGCAGTCAGACTCCCCCCACACCCCCCAAAAAACATAAATAAATACAAAGGGAAGGCATCCTAATTACAAGTGAAGGAGTAAAACTGTTGCTATGGGCAAATGACATACTTTTTATAGAAAACCTTAAAGTCTCCCTAAACTCTTGGAGCTAAAATGAATTCAGTAAAGTTGCAGGATATAAGATAAATATACAGAAGTCTGTTTTTCTGTGCATGAATAATGAACCATCACAAAGAGAATACTTAAAAAAATCCCTTTTAAAATCACATCAAAATAGTAAAATTAGCAGCTAGGAATAAATTTAACTAAGGAGGTGAAAGACTTAAGCTCTGAAAAGTATAAAGCATTGACGAGGGAAATTAAATCTGATACAAAGTAACAGAAAGATAACTGCTTTTGGATTGAAAGAATGAATATCTGTTATTTTATTTTTTCAAATTTTAAACTTTTTATTTTGTATAGGCATCAAACCAATTAACAAGGTTTTTGTGGTCGTTTCAGGTGAACAGCAAAGGGACTCAGTCATACATATACATGAATCCATTCTCTCCCAAACTCCTCTCCCATCCAGACAGGAACATAGCTTTGAGTAGAAACCCATGTGCTATACAACAGTTCCTTACAGTTATCCATTTTGAATATAGCAATGTGTACATGAACTTCTCAAATTCCCTAACTGTCCCTTTTCCCCAGCAACCATAAACTCATTTTCTGCCTGTGAGGCTCTTTCTGTTTTGTAAGTAAGTTCACTTGTATCATTTCATTTTACATTCCACATGTAAGGGATATCATACAATATTTCTCCTTCTCTGTCTGACTTACTTCACTCAGGATGATGCTCTCTGTCCAACCATATTGTTGCAAATGGCATTGTTTCACTCTTTTTAATGGATGAGTAATATTCCATTATATATACGTACCATATCTTCTTTATCCATCCCTCTGTCGATGGACTTTTAGGTTGCTTCCAAGACTTAGTTATGGTAAACAGTGCTGCAATGAATATCAAGGCACTTGTATACTTTTGGATCATGTTTTGCTCTGGATATTTGCCCAGGAGTGAGGTTGCAGAGTCATATGATAGCTCTAGTCTTAGTTTTTTAAGGAATCTCCATAGTGGCTGTACCAATTTACATTCCCACCAACAGTGTAAGAGGTTCCCCTCTCTCTACACCCTCTCCAGCATTTGTTGTTTGTGGATTTTTTTTTATGATAACCTTTCTGACTAGTGTGAAGTAATACCTCATTGTAGTTTTGATTTGCATTTCTCTAATAACTAGCGATGGTGAACAACTTTTCTCATGCCTTTTGGCCATCTGTATGTCCTCTTTGGAGAAATGTCCGTTCAGGTCTTCTGTTTATTTTTTGAGTGGGCTGTTTGTTTTGATGCATCATAGGTTGTTTTTAAATTTTGGAGACTAATCCCATATCTGTCACATCATTTGCAAATATTTTCCCCCAATCTGTGGGTTGTCTTTTCATTTTGTTTATTGTTTCTTTTGCTGTGCAAAAGCTTTTGAGTTTCAGTAAATCCCATTTATGTTTGTTTTTATTTCTATTATTCTGGGAGATGGATTGTAAAAGATGCTGCTGTGATTTATATCAGATAGTGTTCCGCCTATACTTACTTCTAGGAGTCTTATAGTATCTAGTCTCACATGTAAGTCTTTAATCGATTTTGGGCCTATTTTATGCATGGAGCTAAAGAATGATCTAATTTTATTTTTTTACATGTCACTGTTCAGTTTTCCCCATGCCATTTATTCAAGAGACTGTCTTTCCAACATTGTGTAATCTTGTCTCCTTTGTCATAGATTGATTGATCATAGGTGCATGGGCTTATTTCTGGGTTTTCTATCCTGTTTTATTGATTTATATTTCTATTTTTGTGTCAGTATCATACTGTTTTGAAGACTGTAGCTTTGTAATACAGTCTGAAGTCAGGGAGGTTGATTCTTCCAGCTCCATTTTTCTCTTTCAAGATTGCTTTGGCTATTCGGGATCTTTTGTGTCTCCATACAAACTTTGAGATTTTTTGTTGCAGTTCTGTGGAAAATCCCATTGGTAATTTGATAGGGATTGCACTGAATCTGTAGACTGCCTTGGAGAGTATAGTCATTTTGACAATATTGATGCTTCCAATTAAAAAACGTGATATATCTTTACATTTGTTTATGACTTCTTTGGTTTCCTTCCTCAGCATTTTATAGTTTTCAGAGTATAGGTATTTTGTCTCCTTAGCCAGGTTTATCCCTAAGTGTTTTATTCTTTTGGATGTGATGGTAAATGGAATTGCACTTTGAATTTCTGTTTCTGATCTAAAAGGATGAATGTTTTTAAGTGTCTATACTACCCAAAACATTCTATATAGATTTAAAGCAGCATGTATCAAAATGCCAATGACACTTTTCACATAAGTAGAAAAAATATTCATGAAATTCATATGGAACTACAAAAGATCCCAAATTGGAAAAGTAATACTGTGGGAAAAATAGCAAAACTAGAAGTATAAAACTCTCAGGCTTCAGACTATACTAAAAAGCTACAGTAGTCAAAATATTATGCTACTCAAAAAAAAAAAAAATAGATTATGCAAAAGAGTAGTGAGCTCAGAAATAACCTTATATAGATTTGATTAGTTAATCTATGGCAAACTACACAAGAATATACAGTTGAGAAATGGTGATATCTTCAACAAGTGGTGCTGGAAAAACTGGAAAGCTACATACCAAATAATGAGATTAGAACATCCTTTCATATCATATACAAAAATAAACTCAAAATGATTCCAGACCTAAGTGCAAGCCCTGGAAACATAAAAAATTCCTAGAAGGAAACATAGACATTACAATACTTGATATAAATTGTAGCAATATTGTTTGGATCTATCTCTTAAGGTAAAAGAAATAAAAGCAAAATAAGCTAATGGGGTTTAATTAAACTTGAAGTATTTGCATCAGAAAGAAATGCACAGCACAGACAAAACAAGACAATTTACATAATGGTAGAAAACATTTGCAAATGATGTTACCAAAAAGTAGTTAATGTCGAAATCATATAAACAGCTCTTAAAATTCAATATCAAAAATCAAATAACTTAATTACAAAATGTACAGAAGACTTGAATAGGCATTTTTCCAAAGAAGGCACACAGATGGTTAACAAACACATGAAAAGATTCTCAACTTTGTTAATTGTTAGAAAAACATAAATCAAAACAAAAATCAGATATAACATCACAATTGTCAGATGGTTGCCATCAAAAGGCCTAGAAATAACAAATTTTGAGGAGGATGTGGTGAAAAGGCAACTCTTGTACACTGCTGGTGGGAATGTAAGTTAGTGTAGTCACAATAGAAAAATGTATGGAGGTTCCTCAAAAACTGTATGGAGGTTCCTCAAAAATAGAACTACCGCATGATCCAGCAATTCCACTCCACGGAATATAGCTGGAAAAAATGAAAACACTAATTTGAAAAGATATATGTATCCCAATGTTCATAGGAGCATTATTTTCAATATCTGAGACATGGAAGCAACTCAAGTGCCCATCAACAGACAAATGGTTAAAGAAGATGTGGTTTATATATATAATGGAGTATTAATCAGCCAAAAAACAAATGTAATTCTACCATTTGTAACAACATAGATGGACCTAAGAGACTATTATATTTAGTGAAATAAGTTAGAGAGACAATGACAAATACTCTATGATTTCACTTACATGTGGAATCTAAAAATGATACAAATGAATGTGCGTGCAAAACCAAAACAGATTTACAGACATAGAAAACAAACCTGTAGTTACCAAATGAGAAAAAAATGGTGGGAGTAACAAATTGGGGATATGGGATTAACAGATACAGGCTACTATGTGGTGAAATGGAAAAGCAACAAAGATCTATTTTATAGCACAGGGAATTATAGACATTATCTTCTAATAGCTTATAATATATTATAATCTGAAAAAAATATTGTATCACTATGTTGTACTCCTAAAACTAATATAACACTGTAAACCAGCTACATTTCAATAAAAAGAAGACAAAGTGAACAACTGAACAGATTACTTGTTGACATATTAATCTGTCATCTAAGATATTCATTAAAATATGTTTATAGAAGAGATGAAAAAGTTAATTACATGATCTTTTACATAAAAATGATATGATCTTCATTGAGAAGACAAAAAATACAAGTAAAATAAATCATAATGCCAAAATAAGATCAAAAGTTAAACTATATTTTCTAGCTAATATATTCTATAGGAGATCCCTAAGGGTAACTTTTTGAGGGCTGAAGCAGAAATTAAGTGAAATTCAACTTGGATATTGTTAAGATATATATTTTTTTTGATAAGGAAGAAGAGAAATACCTCTCCTCATTCCACATCACTCCTCAGTACACACACACATGCACACACACACACACACACACACACACGTATCTTATTTAGAATCTTCTCACATTCTAAAGTTTATGGGTACAGTAGAGAGAAACTTGACATATAAAATATATGCTTTTTTAGAAGAAAACTTTATGATTCCCTAAACAGCTTTAAGGACCTTTAAGTCTTCTGGGTAAGAAGAAATGTGAGGGAAGTTGAGTTTAGTTGATTTGTGACAAAAAACATAATACAAAAGTTGACAATTTGGGTCATGAACATTGCAGATATAGGACAGTTTGTTTGCAAATATCCTTGCATCTCCAACTGAAGAACTATTGATCTCTACATCACATGGCTCGGTAGTAACCTTTAAGATCAAGGGTACCTTTGTGTGAATGAACAAGTTCAGAGAAAATATTCTCAAAGTCTCAAATAATTGCAAATTATTATTGCAGTATTTTCTTTTCTTTCTTTCTTTCTTTTTTTTTTTTTTCTGGCCACACTGCAAGGCATGTGGGACTTTAGTTCCTCAACCAAGGATTGAACCCATGCCCTACAGTGGAAGCAGACAGTCTTAACCACTGGACTGCCAGGAAGTCCCAATATTTCAATATTTTCAAAACTCACTTATATATGCACCTAAGTCTTCCCTGGTGGCTCAGACAGTAAAGAATCTGTCTAAAATACAGGAGACCTGGGTTTGATCCCTGGGTCACAAAGACCCCCTGGAGAAGGCAATGGCTACCCACTCAAGTATTCTTGCCTGGAAAATCCCATGAACAGAAGAGCCTAGTGATCTATAGTCCACGAGGTTGCAAAGAGTTGGACACAACTAAGTGACTAGCACTTTCACTTCCATATGCAACTAGATATGCATATATTTATAATTTATTACTTGGTATATACACAGCAATAATTATACACTCAGCTATAAATTCAATTTTTCTATAACACACACACCTACACATGCTTATTTTCATTTTTTTATTTCCACACTTCAGAGTTTTACCCATAAGCTGAATCAGAAAGTGTCAAAACACAGTAATAGAAGTTATTCACAAGAAGCCTAATTACCATCCCTGACTATGTCCCTAAGCTTAAATCAGATGTAACAAAGAATCATTATTTAATCCAATTAGCACTAGCACCCATCCCCAGAACTCCTCAAGTAATAGGTTCTTTTTTAGTCTGTCATGCATCTATCACTGCCAATCAGAATAGATTGTTTGTATGTCACTTCAATTCTCTTTATGTAAAACATCACGAACTAGATGAAAACTTTTTCTCAAGACCTTTTCTCCTTTCTAATTTTTCCATTCTGGTCAGTGTTTACACAATTACTACAGCATATGAGTTTCACAAACTGTAAGTCTCTTGGATTTCCCCTATCTTAACCCTTTATCAATCCTCAATAAAATGTCTTTCATATTCTTCACCCTCAGATTCACTGGGATTTCACAACATTTCTATTGGTTCTCCTTGTTCCTCTCACATTAATTTTTCTCAATTGGCTTTCTAGATGTCTCTGTTTTTGTTAGTCTCCTAAATGCTCAATATTCTTTGTGTCTTTGTTCTTAGTCTTTTTTTAAAGCTCTCTCATTTAATAAACTTATGCAAGAACACAAACTTCAAAAAGCTTATATTCTTATGATTCCATATCTATCTCCAAAAGAGACCTCTTATTGACTTATAAATTTAGTTTATAGAAGCACCCTAAATTTCCTACACCAAACTTTTCCTTCTCTTCCTAACTCAGTCAATTGACTAGTATTCTACCAAGTCTTTAACCCTAGCATATTCCTCCTCTCATTCTTGTCTGTGTATAAATCATTTATAATAGGCCACAATAATTTTTAAATTTGCATCAGAAATGTGTCTGGCTGGTATTCAGTTACAATTCACTATCACTAACACTGTGTCTAAGTTGAGGACCTAATTAATCCCTAACTTCAATAGTTACAACTTGCATTTTAATTTGTCTTTTGGACCCTTTAGTTTACCTTCCACATTTTCTCCAGAATTACATTCCTAAAGCATAAGTTGTTCTAGATGCTTGTAAATACAAAAGTAAATAAGATCATTTTAATTATTTTAAGAGATGGATAGAGCAAATGTATTTTTAAGACATATATAACTGAGGACCTAGTGGATTTTCCCTCTGACTTAACCAACAATAAAACATGAAAAAAAGTATGAACAATTGTTTTAATAGGCAACAGGCAACATAGGAAAGTGATCCCTGAAAGAAGTGAAATACATAAAGTCAGCCTTATGATTGCTTGAATGAGATTTACATACAGTAGCACAAGAGTGGGAATCTACATAACACAGAAATCTAAGCAAGCTGAAAAAAAAAATAAAACTGACTACAGTTTCCAGAACCAAAATGACTAAAATTTTGGAGACAAAGTACTCTAGAAAAAGGAACTGGCAGACAGAATATTGAAAACCTCCAAAGGGTTCATATGGGTCTTCGGCTGGGTAGTGCTCAATGCATGCATGAGAACAACTTATTTCAAGCCATAAGAGGACTTATCTTAAAGCATTAGGCTGAACCATGCTCAGGGCTCACAAAAAGACTGGGAATAATTTGCTTTGACCATACAGATGGAAAGGAGCTTCCAATACATGTCCCATCAAGTACAGTTTTGGGGAATGTAAAGTCTTAGTATAGGTGAAAATTTATCTCTAGATTAAAAGATTCAAATTATTTAATTAACAAACATAAAAAGCTAACGTCCAAAGGGTTAAAGTAACCTTAACTATTTTAAAGTGAATGTGAAAGTGTTAGTGGTTCAATCGTGTCCGACTCTTTGTGACCCCATGGACTGTAGCCCGCCAGGTTCCTCTGTCCATGGAATTCTCCAGGTATGAATACTGGAGTGGGTTGCCATTTCCTTATCCAGAGGATCCTCTTGACCCAAGGATCAAACCTGGGTCTCCCACATTGCAGGCAGCTACATACCAAAACAATGTCTAGCAGTATTTAAAAGGACATTAGAAAATCCATCATCCAGTAATGTAAAGTTTATAATGGTCATCATCCAATTAAAATATAAAAATCATACAAAGAAACAAGAAAGTGTAACCCATAATTAGGAGAATAATCAATCAAAAGAAACCAATCCAGTTTTTCTCTGGGTATATACTTAAGAGTGGGATTGCAGAGTCATATGGTAGCTCTATTTTTAGGTTTTTAAGGAACCTCCATAATGTTCTCCATAGTGGCTGTACCCATTTACATTCCCATTGGAGAAAAACATGATCCAAAAGATACATGCACCACAGTGTTTATTGTAGCACTGTTTACAATAGCCATTACATGGAAACAACCTAAATGTCTTTCAACAAAGGAATGGTTAAAGAAGATGTGGTACATATATACAATAGAATATTACTCATCCATTAAAAAGAATGAAATAATGCCATTTGCAGCAACATGGATGAACCTAGAGAATGTCATACAGAGTGAAGTGTCAGACGGAAAAGAAGAAATATCATATGACATCCCTCACATGTAATCTAAAATGAAAATGAAATTATACAAATAAACTTACTTACAAAACAGAAAGGGACTCACGACTTAGAAAATGAACTTACAGTTGCCAGGTGGAAGGGAGTTAGAGACTCTGGGAAGGTCATGTACACACTGCTATATTTAAAATGGATAGCCAACAAATACTTATTTTATATCAAAAAAAGAAATCAATCCAGAAATTATGGAGTTTATAAACTATTTCCAAAGTAAACAGCAAGAAGAGCAGCAATATAAGAGCAACAATAAGAGCAGAAATAAACGAAACAGAGACAAGAAAATCAGTAGCAAAGATAAAATTGAGGGCTAGTTTCTTTTTTTTAAGATAATCAAATTTGACAAATATTAACTAGGCTAAGGACAAAAAAGAGAGGACTGAAATCAAGAAATTCAGAAATGGAAGAGACCTTACAATGGAGAGTACAGAAATATTAATACAAATGTTCATGAGACACTATCAATGAATTGAATACCTTGAATTGAATTGAATTCCTTGAAATACAACCTTCCAGGACTGAATCATGAAGGAAAAATCAAATCAGAAACCAATAACAAGAGATTGAATTAATAATCTAAACATCTCCAGAATAGAAAAGCCAGCGATCAGGTGGTTTCATTGGAAAATTCTAACATATACTTAAAGAAGGATTAGCAAATATCCTCAAACATTTACAAAAATTGAAGAGAAGGAAATACACCTAAACTCATTTTACAAGACAAGTGTTACCCCAGCACAATCTAGAGAAGGGCACTGCTGTAAGAAAATAAAACTACAGAACAAATTCATAATGAATACAGATGCAAACTGAATTCAACAACACATGAAAAGGATCATATACCATGAACAAGTGAGATTTATCCCTGGGATGCAAGAATAATTTTATATAGGCAAATTAATTAATATGATATACCATATAAGTAGAATAATAAGATTCGTATTGTCATCTAAAGAAATGCTAAAAAAAAAAAGCACTAGACAAAATACATTCTCCTTTCATAATAGAAATGCTTAGCACACTGTTGTAAGAGAAACATATTAATAGCTCAGTACAATGGTGAAATATTGAAAGTTTTCCCTCTAAGATCAGGAATGACAAGGATTACCACTCTCACCACTTCTATTTAATATAGTACTGGAAGTACAGTCAGAACAATACAGCAAGATAAAGAAATAGAAGAAATAAAAAAAGGGAAAATGTTAATTTTGTTTACAAGAATCTTCTCCTATGTAAAATCCCAAAGACACCACAAAAATCTGTTGCAGATAATTAGCAAATTCAGTTATGCTGCAAGATAAAAAAAAAAAAATAGCCAAAACAGTTGAATTTCTATACACTAAAAACAAAACTTCCACAAAGTAAAGTTTTAAAATGTCATCCACAATAGAATCAAAAATAATAGAATAATTAGGAGTAAATTTAACCAAAGGTATGAAAAATATCTAAACTTTAATTACAAGACTTTGATGAAAGAAGTTGAAGAATACACAAATGGAAAGATACTATTTGAGGATCAGAAGAAATTATGGTGTTAAAATGCCTTTATTACCAAAAGCAATTTATGGACAAAATTGTTATCAATATTCCAATACAAGTTTTCAAAGAAACAGAAAAAAAAACTATCCTACAATTTGTAAAGATATACAAAAGACCCAAAATAGCTGAAGCCATTCTAAGAAAGAAGAACAAAGCTAGAACATTGCACGTACTGATTTCAAAGTATACTCCAAAGCTATAGAAATCAAAACAGTTTAGCACTGGCCAAAAAAAAAAAAAAAAAAGATATTGAGATCAATGGAACAGAATAGAAAGCCCACAAATAAGCCCTCACATATATGGTCAACTAGTACTTGACAGAGGAGCCAAAAACTCTCCATGGAAAAAGAATAATCTCTTCAACAAATGGTGTGGGGAAAACTGGATAACTACATTCAGAAGAATGAAACTGAATCCTGTATAATTCACAAAAATTAGTTTAAAATGCTTTAAAAACACAAACATAAGTCCTTAAAGCATAAAACTCCTAGAATAAAGCAAAGAAAAGCCCTTATCAGTCTTAGCAATGATTGCTTGACTATAATACCAAAAGTGCAAGTAACAAAAGCAAATATGAACAAGTGGGACTACATCAAACTAAAAACTTCTGCATAGCAAAATAAATAATCAACAAAATTAAAAAGTAAGACATGGAATTGGATAAATGTTTTCAAATCCTATATCTGATAAGTAGTTAATATCCAAAATGTGTGAAGAACTCATACAAATCAATAGTAGAATGAAAATTTGATCAAAAATGGACAGAGGTAAGGAATAGATATTCTTCTAATGAAGACTTTCAAATATCCACCAGCTACAAGAAAAGGTTCTTGACATTACTAATCATCAGGGAAATGCATATCAAAACCACAGAGAGATATTAATTCACATATGTTAGAAGATAAACATATGGTATCACTTTATACAGAATTCAAAAAACACTGAAATCATAAAAACAAGAACAAAGTGTTAATTACTAGAGTCTAGGGAGTGGGAAATTATGTTAGAGTACAAACTTTCACTTATAACATGTTTAAGCATAGTGATTATAGTTAATGATACTTCATTATATACTTGAAAGTCTAAAGAGTTGATCTTAAATTTTCTCACCACACACACAAAAACACAAAAAAATGTGATGTGATGAAGGTGTTAGCTAATGCTATAGTAGTACTTGGGCTTCCCAGGTGATGTTAGTGGTAAATAACCTGTCTGCTTATGCAGGAGACCTAAGAGACTCAGGTTCGTTTCCTGGGTCAGGAAGATCCCCTGGAGGAGGGCATGCCAATCCACTCCAGTATTCTTGCTTAGAGAATCCCAAGGACAGAGGAGCCTGACAGGCTATAGTCCTTAGGATCACAAAGAGTTGGACATGACTGAAGCGACTTGGCACAAATGCATGCATGGTAGTATTCATATAGAAATGTATAAATGTATCAGATCAACTACACTGTACACCTTTAACTTACATAATGTTGTGTCAATTATATCTCAATAAAGCTGGAAATGGATAAAGAAGATTTAACACAAATACTTCTCAAAATCTTACAAAAAACTTCAATGGAGGAACTCAGTATGAAACCTCTATTACCCTAATACTGATATCACTGTCAGGTCAGTGTTATAGGCTCAAACTATAGCACTTCCTTTGGTTTCCCAGTCTGCTGGAATACCTTGAATGTTTTGGTCTTGCAAAATCTTAACAAGTGTATGAGCCAATTCATTAAATTCTCTCTCATCTATATCTATGTCTATCTATACATATATATAATCATAGTTAGGTAAATAGATAGATTAATATATAGTTATTCTTAATTCTGTTTTATGGAGTACACAGATTTTGCTTCTATGAAGTAGTCCTGATGTATGGAAAAAACTGATAATGTGGAAGTGACTTTGTAAATGAGTAATGAATAGAACATGGAAGAATTTTGAGGATGATGTTAAAAAGCCTCGATTCACTTAAAGCTATTATTGGGGTAAATATGAATCTTAAAGGTCATCCTGGTGAAGATTCACATGGAAACAAAGAATCTATTATTGGGCATTGGAGGAGAAGTTAACATTGCAATAAAGTAGCAAGGAACTTGACTTAAATGTACTCTAACACTGTGTATAAGGTAGAAGTTGTGAGTTGTGAACTCATTTATCTGAGGGATTTTCTAAGCAAAATCTTGAAGCACAACCTGGTTTGTCCTTGCTACTTTTAGTAAAGTACAAGAGGAAAGAGAGAAATTGAGGAGGGGATGTCAAGCACAAAGGAACTGGAATTTCAGTGTGTGGACAACTCTAAACCTATCTACACTGCAAAAGGTAAGAAAGCAAATTCTGGAGACAAACCTTAGTATTCAGCTCAATAATCACTAATAAAGAGATTATGGGTATGAGTCATGGATCTAACCAACCATCTCAGCAGAAGGCAGGAATAGAGATGAGGTTATTCCAGCATAAACACTGCCATCTTGGACTAAAGAGGACAGAGATAGAACTAAACTAAGGAAAGCTTCTGGGTGGCTAGGATTGTACAAGGCAGGATAACATAGCTATCCAGCTGCTAGTTCACATTACCCTTCGATAAAAGGAAATAATTATCCCAAAGGTGATTCAGAGATTAACAGGGTTGCTACTCACACCACAGGTCCAGAAGGCACAGGTTAGGGGAGTCGATGCTGTCTTCTTCTCAGTTTCAGAAAACAAGGCTGCTGCTGCTGAGAACCTCAAGAATAATGCCACCAGAAAGGTCTACAAAGGGTGGGCAGCCACCTCAGTGGACCTAGTGGGTGAGATCACCCACATTGACACAGAGGACAGAGCATTGAGACAATGAATAATTCTTGAGTCTTAAAATCTAATGGAATTTGCCCTGCTTAGTTTTGTGCTTGGTTAGAACCCATGACTCCATTTTTTTCCTCTGATTTTTGCCTTTTGTTATGGAAATGTTTATATTATGCCTGTTTCACCATTGTATTTTGGTAGCAGAAAACTCTCCTGGTTTGACAAATTAACTGTTGCTAAGAAATTTTGTCTCAGTTGAATCATATTTCAGGTCTCTTCCATACTTGGCTTAGATGATATTTAGTAGAAAATTGAGATTTGGGAGCTGATACTGGAATGGGTTAAGACTTTGGAACATTGGAGGTGGGAGTGAAGCTGAGGACATAAATTTGAGGTGCCCAGAGGTAAAGTATTATTATTTACTCAACTGTGTCCCTGTCAATTTATATGTTGAAGTCTGAATGCTCAGTACCTTAGAATGTGACTGTGCTTGGAGATGCGACCTTTAAATACACAATTCATTTAAAAAGAAGTCATTAGGATAGACCCAAATTCAATCTGTTTTGTGCCCTTATAAGGAAATTCAATTCAGTTCAGTTCAGTTGCTCAGTCATGTCCAAATCTTTGCGACCCCATGAACTGCAGCACAACAGGCCTCCCTGTCCATCACCAACTCTCGGAGTCTACCCAAACCCATGTCCATCAAGTCGGTGATGCCATCCAGCTATCTCATCCTCTGTCATCCCTTTCTCCTACTGCCATCAATCTTTCCCAGCATCAGGGTCTTTTACAATGAGTCAACTCTTCGCATGAGGTGGCCAAAGTATTGCAGTTTCAGCTTCAACATCAGTCCTTCCAGTGAACACCCAGGACTGATCTCCTTTAGGATGGAGTGGTTGGATATCTTTGCAGTCCAAGGGACTCTCAAGAGTCTTCTCCAACACCGCAGCTCAAAAGCATCAATTCTTTGGCGCTCAGATTTCTTCACCATCCAAATCTCACATCCATACATGACTATGGGAAAAACCATAGCCTTCACTAGATGGGATTTGTTGGCAAAATAATGTCTCTTCTTTTTAATATGCTGTCTAGGTTGGTTATAAATTTCCTTCCAAGGAGTAAGTGTCCTTTAATTTCATGGCTGCAATCATCATCCACAGTGATTTTGGAGCCCCCAAAAATAAAGTCTGACACTTTCCCCATCTATTTCCCATGAGGTGATGGGACCAGATGCCATGATCTCAGTTTTCTGAATGTTGAGCTTTAAGCCAAATTTTTCACTCTCTTCTTTCACTTTCATCAAGAGTCTCTTTAGTTCCTCTGCGTTTTCTGCCATAAGGGTGGTGTCATCTGCATATCTGAGGTTATTAATATTTCTCCCGGCAATCTTGATTCCAGCTTGTGCTTCCTCCAGCCCAGCGTTTCTCATGATGTACTCTGCATATAACTTAAATAAACAGGGTGACAATATACAAACTTGATGTATTCCTTTTCCTATTTGGAACCAGTCTGTTGTTCATGTCCAGTTCTAACTGTTTCTTCCTGACCTGTATACAGGTTTCTCAAGAGGCAGGTCAAGTTGTCTGGTCTTCCCATCTCTTTCAGGATTTTCCAAAGTTTTTTTTTTTTTTTTTTTTTTTTTGTGATCCACATAGTCAAAGGCTTTGGCATAGTCAATAAAGCAGAAATAGATGCTTTTCTGGAACTCTCTTGCTTTTTCGATGATCCAGCAGATGTTGGCAATTTGATCTCTGGTTCCTCTGCCTTTTCTAAAGCCATCTTGAACATCTGGAAGTTCATGGTTCACCTATTGCTGAAGCCTGGCTTGGAGAATTTTGAGCATTACTTTACTAGCGTGTGCGATGAGTGCAATTGTGCAGTAGTTACAGCATTCTTTGGCATTGCCCTTCTTTGGGATTGGAATGAAAACTGACTTTTCCAGTTCTGTGGCCACTGCTGAGTTATCCAAATTTGCTGGCATGTTGAGTGCAGCACCTTCACGGCATCATCTTTCAGGATTTGAATAGCTCAATTGGAATTCCATCACCTCCACTAGCTTTGTTCATAGTGTTCTAAGGCCCACCTGACTTCACATTCCAGGATGTTCAGCATTAGGTGAGTGTGAGTGATCACGCCTTCATGATTATCTGAGTTGTGAAGATCTTTTTTGTAAACTTCTTCTGTGTATTCTTGCCACCTCTTCTTAATATCTTCTGCTTCTGTTAAGTCCATACCACGTCTGTCCTTTATTGAGTCCATCTTTGCATGAAATATTCCCTTGGTATCTCTAATTTTCTCGAAGAGATCTCTAGTCTTTCCCATCCTACTGTTTTCCTCTATTTCTTTGCATTGATTGCTGTATTCCTTTGCAATATTGCATAGGAACCTGGAATGTTATGTCCATGAATCAAGGCAAATTAAAATGGTCAAACAGGAGATGACAAGAGTGAACATCAACATTCTAGGAAGCAGCATAATAAGATGGACTGGAATGGGTGAATTTAACTCAGACGACCATTATATCTACTACTGTGGGCAGGAATCCCTTAGAAGAAATGGAGTAGCCATCATAGTCAAAAAAGATTCCTAAATGCAGCAGTTGGATGCAATCTCAAAAATGACAGAATGATCTCTGTTTGTTTCCAAGGCAAACCATTCAATAACACGGTAATCCAAGTGTATGCCCCGACCAGCAATGCTGAAGAAGGTGAAGTTCAATGATTCTATGAAGACCTACAAGACCTTTTAGAACTAACACCCAAAAAAGATGTCCTTTTCATTGTAGCAGACTGGAATGAAAAAGTAGGAAGTCAAGAAACACCTGGAGAGGGAGGAGCCAAGATGGCAGAGGAATAGGATGGGGAGACCACTTTCTCTCCTGCAAATTCATCAAAAGAATAATTAAACGCAGAGCAAACTTCACAAAACAACTTCTGATCGCTAGCTGAGGTCATCAGGCGCACAGAAAAGCAACCCGTTGTCTTCGAAAGGAGGTAGGACAATATATAAAAGATAAAAAGAGAGGCAAAAGAGCTAAGGACAGAGATCCATCCCGGGAAGGGAGTCTTAATAGAGGAAGTTTCCAAACACCAGGAAACCCTCGCTCTGGCGGGTCTGGGGGAAGTTTTTGAATTTCGGAGGGCAACCTGACTGGGAGGGGAACAATAAATAAAACCCACAGATTACGTGCCTAAAAGCAACTCCCAGCAGAAAAGTACCCCAGACGCCCGCATCTGCCACCAGCAAGTGGGGGCGGAACGGAGAGGAGCAGGCAGCATTGCTTAGGGTAAGGACCGGGCCTGAGTGCCCTGAGGACAATCGGAGGGAGCTTTTGTGAGTTACCAACTTAAACTGTGGGATAGCAAGAGAGAGAGAGATAATTAACCAGCCCGAACACTCTGCCAGTCATTCTCAGAACAAAGGGACCGAGCAAGTCCAGAGAAGAGCTTGCTGGCTGCCGACCGGCCCAGCCCCACCGGAGGCAGGAGGCAGGGGGGAGGGGAAAGGAGCAGGCTCAGCCCCAAGGACTGCATCCTCTACCGCACTGCAAACAGGCCTCCAGTTTCTTCAGACCTCCTGAGATTCTGGATGGTCGACATCCACCAGGAGGGTCGCAGCAAGACACAGGGTGCAGGCACCCGACCGGCGCGGGCAGGGGCTGGGGCTGGGGACGCGGAGGGCAGAAGGTGCACTCACCCGACTGGCGTGGGCGTAAACTGAGACTGGGACCGCCGAGGGGAGAAGGCGCGCCGCACCCGGGTGAGTGCGCCCGTCAAGCTCCTGGCTGCCTGAGCCGCTCGGACTGGGAAGGCACATAAAGCAGGCGCAGCTTTTCGTTCTGCACTTTTGTGGAACATCCGAGGGCTGGAAACGCGCACAGCGCAGGGCACGCTCCATATAGAGCAGCCGGCAGCCTGAGCAGCGTAAATGGGGAAAGCAGTGCCAGCCCCTCCCAGCACGGTGGAACTAGCAACCTGAATAAGAGACTACCTCCGCCCGCCTGTGTGAGGGCGGAAATTAGGCACCTGAAGAGATCTGCAAACAGAAGCGAAATAAACAAAGGGAACCGCTTCAAAAAGGACTGGTGCAACAGATTAAAATCCCTGTAGATAACACCAACTACACTGGAAGGGGCCTGTAGATATCTAGAAGTGTAAGCTGGAATGAGGAGCTATCTGAAACTGAACCGAACCCACACTGACCACAACAGCTCCAGAGAAATTCCTAGATATATTTTTTATTTTATTTTAAGTAACATTTTTTTTTCTTTTTTCTTTTTTAATTTTTTCTCTTTTACTTTCTTTTAAAATTCCCTATTACTCCACCATTATTCCTTAACTTTCATTTTCATAGATTTTTACGATTTTTTTAATTAGGAAATTTTTGTTTTCTTTTTTTTTCCTTTTTCTCTTCTATTTTCTATTTTTCTTTTTCTCTTATTTCCTTTTACAGTCCTCTATCACTCCTCTACTACATCTTAATTTTCATTTTCATTACAATATAACCTTACCAAAAAAAAAAGAGAGAGAAGCCCTATTTTTAAACCAAACATCATATATATTTCTAAATTTTTTGTGTGTGTCTTGGTTTTGTTTTTAATATTGTATTTTTAAGAGTCTAAACTCTACTCTAGATTTTGATTCTTTGTTTTTCAGTATATGGTATAAATTGTGGACATTTAAGAATCCAATATTCAGTTCCCATTTTTATTCAGGAGTGTGTTGATTACTCTCTCCCAACCTTGACTCTCCGTTTTCTACCTCAGAACACCTCTATTTCCTCATTTCCCCTTGTCTTCCCAATCCAATTCTGTGAATCTTTGTGGGTCTCTGGGCTACAGAGAACACTCTGGAAACAGCCAACTGCATAGATCTGTCTCTCTCCTCTTGAGTCCCCCTTTTTCTCCTCCTGCTCATCTCTATCTCCCTCCTCCCTCTCCTCTTCTTCATGTAACTCTGTGAACCTCTCTGGGTGTCCCTCACAGGGGAGAATCTTTTCGCCATTGAACTAGAAGTTTTATTATCAGTGCTGTAGAGTTGCAGAAGTCTTGAGACTACTGGAAGAATAAAACAAAAATCCAGAGGCAGGAGACTTAAACCCAAAACCCGAGAACACCAGAAAACTCCTGACTACATGGAACTTTAAGTAATAAGAGACCGTCCAAAAGCCTCCATACCTACACTGAAACCAACCACCAACCAAGAGCCAATAAGTTTTAGAGCAAGACATACCATGCAAATTCTCCAGCAACGCAGGAATATAGCCCTGAGTGTCAACATACAGGCTGTCCAACGTCACACCTAACACATAGACCCATCTCAAAACTCATTACTGGGCACTCCATTGCACTCCAGAGAGAAGAAATCTAGTTCCACGCACCAGAACACTGATGAAATCTTCCCTAATCAGGAAACTTTGACAAGCCAATCGTCCAACCCCACCCACTGGGTAAAACCTCCACAATAAAAAGGAACCACGGACCTCCAGAATACAGAAAGCCCATTCCAGACACAGCAATCTAAACAAGATGAAAAGGCAGAGAAATACCCAACAGGTAAAGGAACATGAAAAATGCCCACCAAGTCAAACAAAAGAGGAGGAGATAGGGAATCTACCTGGAAAAGAATTGAGAATAATGATAATAAAAATGATCCAAAATCTTGAAAACAAAATGGAGTTACAGATAAATAGCCTGGAAACAAAGATTGAAAAGATACAAGAAATGTTTAATAAAGACCTAGAAGAAACAAAATAGAGTCAATTAAAAATGAATAATGCAATAAATGAGATCAAAAACACTCTGGAGGGAACCAACAGTAGAATAACAGAGACAGAAGATAGGATAAGTGAGGTAGAAGATAAATGGCGAAAATAAATAAAGAAGAGAGGAAAAAAGAAAAAAGAATCAGAAGAAATGAGGACAACCTCAGGGACCTCTGGGACAATGTGAAAAGCCCCAACATTTGAATCATAAGAGTCCCAGAAGAATAAGACAAAAAGAAAGGCTGTGAGAAAATACTCGAGGAGATAATAGCTGAAAACTTCCCTAAAATGGGGAAGGAAATAGCCACCCAAGTCCAAGAAACCCAGAGAGTCCCAAACAGGATAAACCCAAGGTGAAACACCCCAAGACACATCTTAATCAAATTAACAAAGATCAAACACAAAGAACAAATATTAAAAGCAACAAGGGAGAAAAAACAAATAACACACAAAGGAATTCCCATAAGGATAACAGCGGATCTATCAATAGAAACCCTCCAGGCCAGAAGGGAATGGCAGGACGTACTGAAAGTAATGAAAGAGAATAACCTACAACCTAGATTACTGTACCCAGCAAGGATCTCATTCAGATATGAAGGAGAATTCTAAAGCTTTACAGTCAAGCAAAAGCTGAGAGAATTCAGCACCACCAAACCAGCTCTTCAACAAATGCTAAAGGATCTTCTCTAGACAGGAAATGCAGAAAGGTTGTATAAACATGAACCCAAAACAACAAAGTAAATGGCAATGGGACTACACCTATCAATAATTACCTTAAATATAAATGGGTTGAATGCCCCAACCAAAAGACAAAGATTGCCTGAATGGATACAAAAACAAGACCCCTACATGTGCTGTCTACAAGAGACTCACCTCAAAACAAGAGACACATACAGACTAAAAGTGAAGGGCTGGAAAAAAATATTTCACGCAAACGGAGACCAAAAGAAAGCAGGAGTCACAATACTCATGTCAGATAAAATAGACTTTCAAATAAAGGATGTGAAAAGAGACAAAGAAGGACATTACATAATGATCAAAAGATCAATCCAAGAAGAAGATATAACAATTATAAATATATATGCAAACAACAGAGGAGCACCGCAATATGTAAGGCAAACGCTAACGAGTATGAAAGAGGAAATTAATAGTAACACAATAATAGTGGGCGACTTTAATACCCCACTCACAACTATGGATAGATCAACTAAACTGAAAATTAAAAAGGAAACACAAACCTTAAAGGACACAATGGACCAGCTAGACCTAATTGTTATCTATAGGACATTTCACCCCAAAACAATGAACTTCACCTTTTTCTCAAGCACACATGGAACCTTCTCCAGAACAGATCACATCCTGGGCCATATATCTGGTCTTGGAAAATTCAAAAATATTGAAATCATTCCAGTCATCTTTTATTATAACAGTGCAGTAAAATTAGATCTCAATTACATGAAAAAAATTATTAAAAATTCAAACATATGGAGGCTAAATAACACGCTTCTGAATAACCAACAAATCACAGAAGAAATCAAAAAAGAAATCAAAATATGCATAGAAATGAATGAAAATGCAAACACAACAACCCAAAACCTATGGGACACTGTAAAAGCAGTGCTAACGGAAAGCTTCATAGCATTACAGGCTTACCTCAAGAAACAAGAAAAAAGCCAAATAAATAACCTAACTCTACACCTAAAGCAATTAGAGAAGGAAGAAATGAAGAACCCCAGGGTTAGTAGAAGGAAAGAAATCTTAATAATTAGGGCAGAAATAAATGCAAAAGAAACTAAAGAGACCATAGCAAAAATCAACAAAGATAAAAGCTGTTTTTTTGAAAAAAATAAACAAAATTGACAAACCATTAGCAAGACTCATTAAGAAACAAAGAGAGAAGAACCAAATTAACAAAATTAGAAACGAAAATGGAGACATCACAACAGACAACACTGAAACACAAAGGATCATAAGAGACTACTACCACAGCTCTATGCCAATAAAATGGACAACTTGGATGAAATGGACAAGTTCTTAGAAAAGTATAACTTTCCAAAACTGAACCAGGAAGAAATAGAAGATCTTAACAGACCCATCACAAGCAAGGAAATTGAAACTGTAATCAGAAATCTTCCAGCAAACAAAAGCCCAGGACCAGATGGCTTCACAGCTGAATTCTACCAAAAATTTAGAGAAGAGCTAACACCTATCTTACTCAAACTCTTCCAGAAAATTGCAGAAGAAGGGAAACTTCCAAACTCATTCTATGAGGCCACCATCACCCTAATTCCAAAACCAGACATAGATGCCACAAAAAAAGAAAACTACAGGGAAATATCCCTGATGAACATAGATGCAAAAATCCTTAACAAAATCCTAGCAAACAGAATCCAACAACATATTAAAAAAATCATACACCATGGCCAACTGGGCTTTATCCCAGGAATGCAAGGATTCTTCAATATCCACAAATCTCTCAATGTAATACACCACATTAACAAATTGAAAGATAAAAACCATATGATTCTCTCAATAGATGCAGAGAAAGCCTTTGAAGAATTTCAACATCCATTTATGATTAAAACTCTGCAGAAAGCAGGAATAGAAGGAACATACCTCAATATAATAAAAGCTATACATGACAAACACACAGCAAGCATTACCTTCAATGGTGAAAAATTGAAAGCATTTTCCCTAAAATCAGGAACAAGACAAGGGTGCCCACTCTCACCACTGCTATTCAACATAGTTTTGGATGTGTTGACCACAGGAATCAGAGCAGAAAAAGAAGTAAAAGAAATCCAGATAGGAAAAGAAGAAGTGAAACATTCGCTGTTTGCAGATGACATGATCCTCTACATAGAAAACCCTAAAGACTCTACCAGAGAATTTCTAGAGCTAATCAATGAATATAATAATGCTCCAGGATATAAAATTAAAACACAGAAATCCCTTGCATTCCTATACACTAACAATGAGAAAAGAGAAAGAGAAATTAAGGAAACAATAACATTCACCATTGCAACAAAAAGAATAAAATACTTAGGAGTATATCTACCTAAAGAAACAAAAGACCTATACATAGAAAACTATAAAACACTGATGAAAGAAATCAAAGAGGACATAAACAGATGGAGAAATATACCATGTGCATGGATTGGAAGAATCAATATTGTCAAAATGGCTATTCTACCCAAAGCAATCTATAGATTCAATGCAATCCTTATCAAGCAACCAACGGTATTTTTCACAGAACTAGAAAAAATAATTTCACAATTTCTATGAAAATACAAAAAACCTCGAATAGCCAAAGTAATCTTGAGAAAGAAGAATGGAACTGGAGGAATCAACCTTCCTGACTTCAGACTGTACTACAAAGCCACAGTCATCAAGACAGTATGGTACTGGCACAAAGACAGAAATATAGATCAATGGAATAAAATAGAAAGTCCAGAGATAAAACCACGAACCTATGGACACCTTATCTTTGACAAAGGAGGCAAGGATATACAATGGAAAAAAGACAAACTCTTTAACAAGTGGTGCTGGGAAAACTGGTCAACCACCTGTAAAAGAATGAAACTAGAACACTTTCTAACACCATACACAAAAATAAACTCAAAGTGGATTAAAGATCTAAATGTAAGACCAGAAACTATAAAACTCCTAGAGGAGAACATAGGCAAAACACTCTCCGACATAAATCACAGCAGGATCCTCTATGACCCACCTCTCAGAATATTGGAAATAAAAGCAAAAATAAACAAAAGGGACCTAATGAAACTTAAAAGCTTTTGCACAACAAAGGAAACTCTAAGCAAGGTGAAAAGACAGCCCTCACATTGGGAGAAAATAATAGCAAATGAAGAAACAGACAAAGGATTAATCTCAAAAATATACAAGCAACTCCTGCAGCTCAATTCCAGAAAAATAAATGATCCAATCAAAAAATGGGCCAAAGAACTAAACGGACATTTCTCCAAAGAAGACATACAGATGGCTAACAAACACATGAAAAAATGCTCAACATCACTCATTATCAGAGAAATGCAAATCAAAACCACAATGAGGTACCATTACACGCCAGTCAGGATGGCTGCTATCCAAAAGTCTACAAGCAATAAATGCTGGCGAGGGTGTGGAGAAAAGAGAACCCTCTTACACTGTTGGTGGGAATGCAAACTAGTACAGCTGCTATGGAGAACAGTGTGGAGATTTCTTAAAAAACTGGAAATAGAACTGCCATATGACCCAGAAATCCCACTTCTGGGCATACACACTGAGGAAACCAGATCTGAAAGAGACATGTGCACCCCAATGTTCATCGCAGCACTGTTTATAATAGCCAGGACATGGAAGCAACCTAGATGCCCATCAGCAGACGAATGGATAAAGAAGCTGTGGTACATATACACCATGGAGTATTACTCAGCCATTAAAAATAATTCATTTGAATCAGTTCTAATGAGATGGATGAAACTGGAACCCATTATACAGAGTGAAGTAAGCCAGAAAGGTAAAGAACATTATAGCATACTAACACATATATATGGAATTTAGAAAGATGGTAATGATAACCCTATATGCAAAAAAGAAAAAGAGACACAGATGTACAGAACAGACCTTTGGACTCTGTGGGAGAAGGCGACGGTGGTATGTTTCGAGATAACAGCATGTATATTATCCATAGTGAAACAGATCACCAGCCCAGGTGGGATGCCTGAGACAAGTGCTCGGGCCTGGTGCACTGGGAAGACCCAGAGGAATCAGGTGGAGAGGGAGGTGGAATGGGGAATACATGTAACTCCATGGCTGATTCATGTCAATGTATGACAAAACCACTGCAATGTTGTGAAGTAATTAGCCTTCAACTAATAAAAATAAATGAAAAAAAAAAAAAAAAGAAACACCTGGAGTAACAGGCAAATTTGGCCTTGGTACAGAATAAAGCAGGGCAAAGGCTAATAGAGTTTTGCCAAGAGAACACACTGGTCATAGCAAACACCCTCTTCCAACAACACAGGGGAAGACTACACATGGACATCACCAGATGGTCAACACTGAAATCAGATGATTATATCCTTTGTAGCCAGGATGGGGAAGCTATGTACAGTCAGCAAAAACAAGACTGCCAGCAGACTGTGGCTCAGTGCATGAACTCCTTATTGCCAAATTCAGATTTAAATTGAAGAAAGTGGGGAGAACCACTAGACCATTCAGGTATGACCTAATCAAATCCCTTATGACTATACAGTGGAAGTGAGAAATATATTGAAGGGACTAGATCTGATAGAGAGAGTGCCTGATGAACTATGGACAGAGGTTCATGACATTGTACAGGAGACAGGAATCAAGACCATCACCAAGAAAAAGAAATGCAAAACAACAAAATGGCTGTCTGAGGAGGCCTTACAAATAGCTGTGAAAGGAAAAGAAGTGAAAAGAAAAGGAGAAAAGGAAAGATATACCCATTTGAATGCAGAGTTCCAAAGAATAGCAAGGAGAGATAAGAAAGCCTTTCTCAGCCATCAAAGCAAAGAAATAGAGGAAAACAATAGCATGGGAAAGACTAGAGATCTCTTCAGGAAAATTAGAGATACCAAGGGAACACAAGATAATAAACCTCTGCAATACAAGGTGTTAACAGAATGGAGGAAAAAAATCATGATTATCTTAATTTAAAAAAAACCACTAACACATATATATGGAATTTAGAAAGATGGTAACGATAACCCTATATGCAAACCAGAAAAAGAGACACAGAAGTACAGAACAGACTTTTGAACTCTGTGGGAGAAGGTGAGGGTGGGATGTTTAGAAAGAACAGCATGTATATTATCTATGGTGAAACAAATCACCAGCCCAGGTGGGATGCATGAGACAAGTGCTCGGGCCTGGTGCACTGGGAAGACCCAGAGGAATCGGGTGGAGAGGGAGGTGGGAGGGGGGATCGGGATGGGGAATACATGTAACTCTATGGCTGATTCATATCAATGTATGACAAAACCCACTGAAATGTTGTGAAATAATTAGCCTCCAACTAATTAAAAAAATTTAAAAAATTTTAAAAAATGCACATATTTCAGAAAATCAAATGTAATTTTTTCTACAGCAATGTTCATTTAAAAAATTATTACTTAGTAAGTTATTTGTAAAACAAAAGCTTCTGAAGTGTTTTAATTATTTAAAGTGGAACAAGAAGAAAAAAAAACCATTTTGCAAAATTTAACAACTTTTCATGACAAAAGTGCTCAGTATACTAGAAATTGAAAGAAGCCACCTCAACATAATTAAGGCCATATATTAAATTCCCCACAGTTAACATAATACTGAATGGTTAAATGGTGAAATCTTTTCCTTTTAGATCAGTAACAAGGCATAGATGCTCATTTTTGCCACTTCTATTCAACACAATATTGTAATTCTAGCCAGAGTAGTTAGTCACGAAAAAGAAATAAAGATGTGAAATTTTATCTGATAGCAGAGATATATCCTATATGTGTAAAACACTGAATATTCCATTAAAACTTTATAACTAATAAACAAATTCAGCAGAGCTTGCTTCTCTAGACATAAGCAATGACCCTTCCGAAAATTAAATAAAGAAAACAATTCCATTTAAAATAACATCAAAAAGAAAAATACCTAAGATAATACTTAACCAAGTAAATGACTTAAACACTGTCATGTAGAAAACACTGTTTAAGGGAATTAAAGAAAACAAAAATAACTGGAAAGATACTTCATGTTCATGGATTGAAATACTTAGTGTTGCAAATATGTTAATAACACCCAAAATAATTTTCAGATTCAATGAAATTCATATCAAAATCCTGACAACTGTTTTGCAAAAAGAAAAATCCATCCTAAAATTCATATGGAAATCAAAAATAACTCTTTCTCATTTCAAATCTTACTACAAACTACAGTAATCAAAAAAGAGCATGGGAGTAACACAAAGATAGAAATATCAACCAATGGAATAGAATGAAGGGTCCAGAAAGAATCCTTCAAATATATGGTCAACTGATTTTCAACAAGTATTACAAGACTGTTCATTGGATAAAGGAAAATATTTTCAACAAATGGTGCTGGGAAAATAGGATGCCTACATTCAAAACAGTACAGTTGAATGCTTATCTTACACCATATACAAAAATAAAAAAAAATATGGATCAAAGAATTAATCATAAAAACTGAATATTAACTCTTGGAAGCAAATATAGAGGAAAAGTTTCATAGCATTGGATTTGGAAATTATTTCTTGGATATGACATCTAAAGCAAAGGTAACACAAGAAAAAAGATACCTTGGAACTCATCAAAACTAGAAAGTTTCGTGCATTAACAGATAACAACAGCAAAGTAAAAGGCAACCCTTGCCAAGGAGAATATTTCCAAATGACATATATCTAATAACAACCAACAACAAAAAATAATAATAATAATAAACAACCAAAACCATACAGTGGTAGGGGAAAACATAAATATATATATATATAATATCATATAAATAATATAAATATAATATATATTATATATTATATAATATACATCACTTATTAATTGATAATTAATTATTAATAACTAATATATAATATAAAGTATAGTATATATTCTAAATATATTTATATATTTAAATATTTTAAATACATTATTATAATTAAAAATTATATACATAATTATACAATTAATAATATAATTAAAAATATAAATAATTATATAATTATATATAATATATAATGTAAAATAAATATGTAATATAACATAGATAATATAAATAAATTATATATATATATCTATAATTGCCATATAGTCTACCATGATGTTTAATTTTATGTCAACATGACCGTGCTAAAGGATGTCCAGCTACCTGGTAAAACATTATTTCTGAGTGTGTTTTGTGAGGGTGTTTCTGGGAGAAATTAGCATTTCAGTCAGTACACTGAGTATAAAAGATTGTCCTCACTAATGTGGGTGGCCATGATCCAGGCCACTCAGGGTCTATAGAGACCAAAAATGCAGAAGAAAGGAAAATTTGATTTTTTCTTGAGCTGAGACACCCAACTTCTTCTACCCTCAGACAGTAATAAGTTCTACTGATTCTTAGGCTACTGGACTAAGATATGACTTAACACCATTGGTCTCTGGTTCTTGGACCTTTGAACTCAGACTGGAACTTATACACATTAACTACTCAGGTTCTCAGAATTCAGATTCAGATTGAATTATACCACCTGTTTTTCTGGTTCTCCAGATTCTAGCCAGCAGACTGTGGGATTTCTTGACCTCCATATTTGTATATAAATATAAATGTATCTTATTGTTTTGTTTATCTGGAGAACTCTGATACAAACTTGGGTACAAAGAGTGGTTCTAAATGAATAAAATTTTAAGATTTATTTTCTGAAATAATTCTGCAGTTTCTGGAATGAACTCTGTAATTTGATTATGTAACTTTATTTCCAGTAGCAAAAAGTACATGGATAGTATATGGTATGAACTATTTACATAGACATACAGCATTGGATATCAGCATTGGATAATCTTAATCAAACATTTATAAGATGCAAGGAGCTAAATGACTGTGATTATGACAATTTTGAACATTTTTTGAAAGATAAGGAATATAATAACATTGATTGGTTACTCTTAAAATTTCTGGACAAAGTGGTGAAATAAAAGATGAGCTCAGGGATTCAAATTCTCAGGTCAGGAACACTATAAATCATCTAAGTGTTTCTGTGTGCCCCCTGATAGAAAGTCTTATCTCCTGTAGACAGGACTGAAATCTAACACACAACCTCATTCTACTACTCAAACAAATTTGAGTACTGCTCATTGATTCTACTACTCATTCTACTCTACACAAATTGATTTCTCAGTTTCATACAGTGTCTACTGTTAAAGTGAGGACATTGATTAGGAAAGAAGAGAATCGAGTAAGTTGGGATGGGGAATATGGGAAGGCCCTGATGACATTGAGGACAATGAGCCCTAAAATTGCAATAAGTCTTCTTTACTGAAAGAGGTCTCTCAGTGGACAGTGGTACCTCCCTCTCACCCACAGTGATATCAGGTATTCTACCTTGATATGAGGGGATCAACTCTGCATTGTCTGAGGAAATAGTATTGTCTCCCCTGAAGTGGTTAAAATCCAGAACAATGTTGATTTTCCTCAGGGTCCACTCTAATTACCCCCTCTTCTTTCTTGACCTATGACATAAGCACCAGCAGGACCCTACGGGTGAGATGCAAACTACAACTAATGAAGAGATGTACTACACTTCAAAAGAACTATTTGAGTTTTCTAATTTATATAAGTAGAAATATGGTGAACATGTGTTGGAATGGGTATTAAAGGTGTAAGATAATGGTGGAAGGAATATAAATTTGGACTATGATGAATTTATTGATATAGACAGCTTTAGAAGTTAGAAAGTGCTCTAATAGTTTCTTTGGTTGTTTGGTTGAAACAGGGGCCAAAAGATGACCCACTGTGAGTGAATTGGAAAAGCCAGATCTCCCTTGGTTGAATATAGAGGAAGCGATTCAAAGGCTTAGGAACACTGGAATGTTATGATGGACTCATTGTTCAAAACCTAATCATCCACACTGGGAGGACCCAAAAGACATATTTTTCACTAATATTTTGAGATAAAAAAAGTTGTGAGGGAAGACCCAGCATCCCTGATGAGTTCTGTGATTGTTCTTTTGTGTAGATCAGACCATACAGAAGAAATGCCAGACATTCAATTGGAAAACTTAAAATGTAATGGGAGTAATTGGATCCCAGGAAGGCAGGGGCCAAACAGCAAGGACTCAGCCTCCAAAAACAAGGTGAATGTGGTTACTATAATGAACAACAGAGCCAAAGCAGTGATTCAAATAATCTGATCCTTGCAGACCTATGGCATTGGCTAATCATTGGGTACCTAGAAGTGAAATAAATAAGAAGTTTACTAAGTTCTTATTTGGTCTGTATAAGCAAAAAAGTTCTAGGTCAAGTGAATGGATGTCTAATTGGAATTATAAAAACACAAAGCCACAACCTCTCAATCAATTGCCAGATTTGAACCAGTTTACAGATTCAGATCCCCAGAATGAAGGGGAGGTTGAGTTCCCCATGAAAAGAATCTTAGTACACTACAGAAAATTTATACTCTTAATCTTTATTCTAGACTTTCCAAAATGGACCTATGATATTTTACCAAGGTGACTATACACTAGGGAAGATGAAATAATCAGACGTTTTGAGGACTATTGGTTACTGAATTTGAACAGACATTGATTCCAAGAGAGTCAAAGACTCACTGTGATATTTCAGTCAGACAAGAGGTGTATGGATGCCATTTGACTAATGGATTTTATAGCTCAGGTGAATTTTGCAGGTGGTCTCAGATTTCATTCTGTGATTATTTCCCCAGTTCCAGAGTGGAAAATTGGAATAGAAATATTTAGCATCTGGCACCTTAAGAATAGAAAAGCAAACAAAATCCAAGCAAGAAGGAAATTAATAATAAAGAATATAAACCAATAAAACAAATAAAACAATAGACAAAACCACAGAAACAAAACTATTTTGTAAATAGTGAAAGTGATAAACCATTTTCAGGAAAAAAGTGGACATCACTACAGGTCTTATAGGCGTTAAAAGGTGATTAAGGAAATGAGTGCATTCCCACCAACAGTGTAAGAGGGTTCCCTTTTCTCCACACCCTCTCCAGCATTTATTGCTTGTAGACTTTTGGATAGCAGCCATCCTGACTGGCGTGTAATGGTACCTCATTGTGGTTTTGATTTGCATTTCTCTAATAATGAGTGATGTTGAGCATCTTTTCATGTGTTTGTTAGCCATCTGTATGTCTTCTTTGGAGAAATGTCTGTTTAGTTCTTTGGCCCATTTTTTGATTGGATCATTTATTTTTCTGGAATTGAGCTGCAGGAGTTGCTTGTATATTTTTGAGATTAATCCTTTGTCTGTTTCTTCATTTGCTATTATTTTCTCCCAGTCCTAATGAGATGGATGAAGCTGGAGCCCATTATACAGAGTGAAGTAAGCCAGAAAGATAAAGAACATTACAGCATACTGACACATGTATATGGAATTTAGAAAGGTGATAACGATAACCCTATATGCAGAACAGAAAAAGAGACACAGAAACACAGAACAGACTTTTGAACTTTGTGGGAGAATGTGAGGGTGGGATATTTCAAAAAAACAGCATGTATGCTATCTATGGTGAAACAGATCACCAGCCCAGGTGGGATGCACGAGACAAGTGCTCCGGCCTGGTGCACTGGGAAGACCCAGAGGAATCGGGTGGAGAGGGAGGTGGGAGGGGGGGATCGGGATTGGGAATACATGTAAATCCATGGCTGATTCATATCAATGTATGACAAAACCCACTGGAAAAAAAAATAAAAATAATAATAAAAAAAAAGGAAATGAGTGAAAAAACTGAATTAAAACTCAACATTCAAAAAACTAAGATATTGGTATCCAGTCCCAGCACTTCATGGCAAATAGATGGGGAAAAAATGAAAACAGTGGCAGATTTTATTTTCTTGGTCTACAAAATCAATATGGATGGTGAACGCAGCCATGAAATTAAAAGACACTCCTTGGAAGAAAAACTATGACAAACCTAGACAGTGTATCAAAAAGCAGAGACAGGCCTGAGCACTTGTCTCATGCATCCAGCCTGGGCTGGTAATCTGTTTCACCCTAGATAATATACATGTTTCGATGCTGTTCTCTCGAAACATCCCACCCTTGCCTTCTCCCACAGAGTCCAAAAGTCTGTTCTGTACATCTGTGTCTCTTTTTCTGTTTTGCATATAGAGGAATCGGTGGAGAAGGATGTGGGAGGGGGGATCAGGATGGGGAATGCATGTAAATCCATGGCTGATTCATGTCAATGTATGACAAAAACCACTACAATATTGTAAAGTAATTAGCCTCCAACTAATAAAAATAAATGGAAAAAAAACAATATATATATTAAAAAAAAAAAGGCAGAGACATCACTTTGCTGACAAAGGTCCATTTAAAGCTATGTTTTTTCTAGTAATCATGTACAGATGTGAGAGTTAGACCATAATGAAGGCTGAGCACTGAAGAACTGACTTTTTTTTTAATTGTAGTGCTGCAGAAGACTCTTCAGAGTCCCTTGGACAGCAAGGAGAGGACCAGTCAATCTTCAAGGAAATCAACCCTGAATATTCATTGGAAAGACTGATGCTGAAGCTCCAATACTTTGGCCACCTGATGCGAAGAAATGACTCATTGAAAAGGGCCCTGATGCTGGGATAGATTGAAGGCAAGAGGAGAAAGAGGCAACAGAGTATAAGATGGTCGGATGGCATCACCGACTCAATGGACATGAGTTTGAGCAAACATCGGGAGATAGTGAAGGACAGGGAAGCCTGGCCTGCTGTAGTCCATGGGGTCACAGAGTCAGACACGACTTGGCAACTGAACAACAACAACAAGGGAATGTTATGAAAATCTTATAGTATTAACACACTATGGAATCTGTCAAGAAGACAGTGTATAACATCAATAAACTAAGCAGTCCTTTAATTTATCAAAAAGTAATTGAACAATTAAAAATATTCACACAAAGAACACTTCAGGCCAGGATGGCTTCATTAGTAAATTGTACCAAATATTTGAGGAGGAAATTATACCAGTTCTATACAAATATTTCTGAAAGGTAGAAGAGTTAGGAACAATTCTGGACTCTTTATTCTGATACTAAAACTAGAAAAAAGATTATGCATCAAGAAAACTATAGACAAATATCTCTCAATAAAAGATACTGAATCCACAACAAAGGCTTGGTAAACAAATTGAGTCAAGATACATGTAATAATAATACATCATGAACAAACTATGTCTATAGGAATGCAACTTGTCTCTACATACACAAATCAATTGATGTAACTTTTTAAAAAGGGAAGAAAATAAAAAGAAAAACCTTATGGTCATCTCAATATAAAAGGTCATGTGAAAAGACTTATTACCATTAACAATAAAAAATAAAACAGTCAACAAACTAAAAAGAGAGGGAAATTCCTTACCCTGTTAAGGAGTATTAATGAAAAGCTAATATGTATGCTAATATATTCACGCTGAAAGAATGCCTTCTTTTCCCCTAATTTTGAAAACAAGAATGTCCTCTGTCATCACCTCTATTTAACATTATAACAGAAGTCTTAATTAATCAATTATAAGAAGGTAAGCAATGCAATAGTGAAGTGGACATAGTAGAACAAACTAAATAAATATAAATGACTGGCAAATAAGCACATGAAATATGCTCAGCATCACCAGTTATTAAGGAAAGGCAAAACAAAACCACAAGGAGATACTCTCTGCATGTACTAGAAAACCCTAAAATGTAAAAGATTAATATTACCAAGTTGGGGGATGATGTGGAGGAACTGGGACTCTCATATACCTCTATGAGAATGCACTGGGAATATAAAATGGTATATTCAGAGTTTCACAGTTCCTTATATAGTTAAACATACAATTATTATTGATCTTATTCCACTAACTTAATCAAGATAAATGAAAACATACGTCCTCAAAAGGACTTGTAAACTAATGTTTATAATGGTTTTAGTCATAGAAGGCAAAGGTTTTAAATAAACAAAATAACCATCAATGGGTAAACAAATAAATGAATTGTGCTCTATCTCTATAGTGAAGTAGTATTCGGCAACTAGAAAGAGATTGACTGCTGACACATACAGCATGGATTAATCTCAGTAGCACTATGGTGTGAACAAATCAGACATAAAAGTCTCTATAAAATGTAAATTCTCTTAAATGAAATCCTGGAAAAACTAAAGATATAGTAACAAAACAAAAATCTGTAGTTAACAAGGCATGAGTTTTGAGTGAAGAAATTGACAGCAAAAGAGTGAGCACAAAAGAAACTTTGGCTTGATGGAAATGTGACTCATTATATGACTCATTACATGATTGGATATAATAATAAAATTTCATGAAAATGTACACTTAAAATTGCTTGATTGAATTACATGTAAATTCAGTTCAGTTCAGTCACTCAGTCGTGTCTGACTCTTTGCAACCCCGTGGACTGCAGCGTGCCAGGTTTCCCTGTCCATCACCAACTCCCGGAGCTTGCTCAAACTCATGTCCATCAAGTCAGTGATGCAATCCAACCATCTCATCCTCTGTCATACCCTTACCCTCCTGCCTTCACTCTTTCCCAGCATCAGGATCTTTTCCAATGAGTCAGTTCTTCTCATCAGGTGACCAAAGTATTGTGGCTTCAGCTTCAATATCAATCTTTCCAATGAATATTTGGGGTTGATTTCCTTTAGGATTGACTGATTTGATCTCCTTGCTGTCCAAGGAACTCTCAAGAGTCTCAAAGAACTCTGCTAAGTCGTCCTCCAACAACACAATTCAAAAGCATCAATGCCTCAGTGTTCAGCTTTCTTTATGGTCCAACTCTCATCCATACATGGCTACAGGAAGAACCATAGCTTTGACTAAGATTCCATAGTGTGTTAATGCTATGAAATTTTCATAACATTCCCTTGTTGCTGTTGTTGTTTAGTCACCAAGTCGTGTCCGATTCTTTGTGACCCCATGGACTGCAGCACACCAGGCTTCCCTGTCCTTCACTATCTACCAATGTTTGCTCAAACTCATGTCCATTGCATCAGTGACAGCATATTAAAAAGCAGAAACATTACTTTGCCAATAAAGGTCTGTATAGTCAAAGCTATGGTTTTTCCAGTAGTCATGTATGGATATGAGAGTTGGACCATAAAGAAAGCTGTGTATGTTCTCAGTTGCTCAGTCATGTCTGACTCTTTGTGATACCATGGGCTGTAGCCCACCAAGCTCCTCTGTCCAAGGCATTTTTCAGGCAATACTGGAGTGGATTGTCATTTCCTCCTCTATGGGATCTTTCCAACCCAGAGATAAAACCCCATTTCTCCTGCATCTCCTGCACTGACAAGTGAATTCTTGAGCCCTGAGCCACCTGGGAAGCCCATTATTCTATTATATGCCCACAGTAGCCCTGCAAGATAGATATAATGCTGCTGCTGCTAAGTCACTTCAGTCGTGTCCGACTCTGTGCAACCCCATAGGCGGCAGCCCACCAGGCTCTGCTGTCCCTGGGATTCCCCAGGCAAAAACATTGGAGTGGGTTGCCATTTCCTTCTCCAATGCATGAAAGTGAAAAGTGAAGGTGAAAAGTTAAAAGTGAAAGTGAAGTCACTCAGTCGTGTTTGACTCTTCGCAACTCCATGGACTGCAGCCTACCAGGCTCCTCCATCTATGGGATTTTCCAGGCAAGAGTACTGGAGTGGATTGCCATTGCCTTCTCCGAGATAGATATAATATTGTATATCTATTTTATAGATAAAGAAAATAAGACTTATGTACATTAATTAACTACACAAATTCACCGTCAATAAGCAACAGAGCCAGAATTTGAATGCAGGTTTGTCTGCTACCAAAGCTCATGCTCTTAATATTTCACTATCACATCTCTAAGAACATCTTAAAACAGTGATACGCATATATTGTATTAGTTAACATCAAACAACAAAAGAGAAGAGAATCTAGTTAAACAAAGGGGCTTTAAAGGTGTGACAAAGAGAATTGCATAAAATTATTGGAAAGATCACTTATGGATCTTTTCATTCACTGCAATTAATTGCTAAAGCAACTTATACCAATTTTCTCTACCATCCTATCAATTTGTTTCATAAAAGGAAATGACCATAAAAGCAACAACGTGTTCTTATATTTGTGTTTATATTGTACACAGTATAATAGAGATTCCTTAACAAATGTCGAAGAACAACACTACTACAACAATTGAGACTAAGGATATATGTGTGTCTGTGCTAAGTTGTGCCCGACTCTTTGCAAGTCCATGTACTATAGTCCACCAGGCTCCTCTGTCCATGAAATTCTCTAGGCAAGAACACTGGAGTGGGTTGCCGTTTCCTTCTCCAAGGGATCTTCATTATCCAGGGATCAAACCCAGGTATCCTGCATTGCAGGCAGATTCTGAACCACCAGGAAAGCCTTTTGTGTGTGAGTATGTGTGTGTATACATATATATATGAAAAAAAAATTCTATCAATAAATGAAGACATTTGAAATAAATGATGAATAAAACTAGAATACAATTTAATTCATTTTCTTAAGTATTAAGTATTCAGATGGGAAAATTAATAGAAGAAATTTAGGTAATTGAGTAGAAATTAAATCTCTTACATAAATAGCTATTAGCAAAGAGGTAAGGTGTTTGGAATATGTGAACTTGCATAAATGAACTAATTCTAGCTGCATACTTGTTGGATGTTAGGAAAGTAGATTAACATATTCATTCAATCATTGGTGCTCATTTAATAAGATTCCAGAAGAGTGGATAATTAAAATATAGTAGTCTTAAACAGAATCTGAGTAAAAATAATAATGGGAAAATTGGCAAGTGTCTTTCTGCCTCCTCTGCTATTATGAACTCCCTCCATGTTCCAGTTTCATAAATGATGAGGGAAGAAAGAAGAATTTGTAGGGTAGTAAAATGGTGCTGATGATGAGCTGGACTAGAGACGGCTACAAAATACAGAGGAAGGGCTACAAGACCTTAACCACAGATATATGTAACAACTGAAGAAAGTACATAGCCATTCTACAAGGAGGATTTGCCTGGACAGTGTGTCCACATATAAAGAGATAGGCATTGCTTCTCAAGCACCCAATCACTTTTTAAGTTTTTTTAATCACAGATTGCACATAAGCCTCCCATGTAACAGTACCATAACCTATGCCAAACAGCTCTAATATATTTCTTCTAAGATCTTTTTCAATCCTTGGTATTTTTTATTCCTTCCCAACATATAAACCCTAGGGAAACAAATTGGATTGTGAGTGTATATTTCTGAATAAGAGCTTTACAACAAAGAAACATCTATTAACATTTCATCAGAACTCATAGCTATGAAAGGATGAAAGTTACTCCAGTTGCTAGCAGGATGATCTGAATTAGCATAATACTGATATATCAAATTTATAAGCAATATTTTGTTTAAAATACACAACCAAGGAGCACACATTTACTTTAAACCAAAATCCAACATAAGTCCTCCTTTTTTTTTAAAAAGGATGATTTTTAAAAATATGAATCTAGAAATAATGAATTTAGAAAAATAAAGTGAGAAATAAGTCTTTTGCCTTTGGTGGCTGGAAGACAAAAGTCACTACTTGTAATTGGGACCACAGTTTTAAATCACAGCCAATTCTGCAATATATATCAGGCCCCTGAGCCCCAGTGGATCTAGTTGAAGCACTCTGAATGTTTATAGAGATAAAAATATGTCTGATATACTTATGTCCTAGTAAATTCTAAATCTAACTAGGTTTATCTGGAATTAGATATAAAAGTAGGCTTCCCTTGTGGTTCAGCTGGTAAAGAATCTGCCTGCAATGCGGGAGACCTGGGTTGGGTAGATCCCCTGGAGAAGAGAAAAGCTACCTACTCCAGTATTCTGGCCTGGAGAATTCCATGGACTGTGTAGTCCATGGGATCACAAAGAGCTGAACATGACTGAGTGAGCATACATAGAAAGAGATAAAAAATATTTTAAAATAATTTTCACTAGGAGAATAAAACAGCATTTGTTTTCTCATGTATTTTATAATTTGGTTAAGATGCCCCAGGTTTACATCTCAAGAATGGAGCAGCTGATGATTTTCCACCGAGTAGCCACATTACACCTCCTGGGCTAATGTGACATTTTACTAATTTCATAACATAGTAAAAAAAGTTGTGTTTTAATTTTAAAACATCTATTCCTTAATGGGTTGACAGGATAAAACATTTTTAGAGTCTACATATGGATAAAGAATCAAAAATAAGATAAAGCACTTCATAAACTGTAAAAACCTTTTCAGTCACTGTTGATATTTTTATGTTTGAGATATGTGCATGCTCAGTCTCTTCAGTCATGTCCAATCTGTTGTGACCCTATGGACTGTAGCCCGTCAGTCTCCTCTGTCCACGGGATTCTCCAGGCAAGAATACCAGAGTGGATTGCCATATCCTCCTCCAGGGGATCTTCCCAACCCAGGGATCAAACCCATATCTCTGATGTCTCCTGAATTGGCAGATGGGTTCTTTACCACTAGCGCCACCTGGGAAGCTAATGTTTGAGACATATAGTCAATATATAACATTGTATTAGTTTTAGGTGTACAACCTAATAATTATATACATCTCAAACTGGTTACCATAAGTTTAGTTAACATTCATCACCACACATGGTCACAAATTGTTTTTTCCTTGTGATGTGAACATTTAAGGTCTACTCTTTTAGCAACTTTCAGATATACAATAGAGTATTGTTCATTATAGTCACGATGCTGTGTATTACATCCTATGGGTTCATTTATAATAACTGGAATTTTGTAGTTTTTGACCACCTTAATCCAAGTCCTCTACTCTACTATCCTGATTTCCAGTAACCGCAAGCCTGATCTCTTTTTCTATGAATTTATTCTTTTCTTTTCCTTCTCTCTCTCCTCTTCCCCATCTCTGCCTCTCCCTTTCCTGTTTCAATTTTTCTTCTTCTTCTTTTAGATTCAACATATAAGTGAGACTATACAGTATTGATCTTCATTTGTCAGGCTTATTTCACTTAGGCTTCCCAGGTGGTTCAGTGTTAAAGAATGTGCCTGCCAATGCAAGGGACACAGGAGACAGGGGTTCGATCCCTGGGTTGGGAAGATCACCTGGTAGAAGGAAATGGCAACCTACTGCAGTATTCTTGCCTGGAAAATCCCAAGGACAAAAGTCTGGTTGCAAAGGGTCAGACATGACTGAGCATGCATGTATGCAGGCAAATGTACTCAAGGTCCATTCAAGTCATTGCAAAAGGCAGAATATATATATATTATATTGATATATATATATATATATATATATTGTTGTATATATATATAACCATTTACTTATTCATTCTTCCAACAGTGGACATTTAGGTTACTTCCAAGTCTTGACTATTGTACATAGTGCTGCAATAAAGATTAATGTGCAGATATCTGTTGTGATAGTAATTTCATGTAGTTTCATTAATTTTGTATTCTTCAGATAAGTAATGAAAAGTGGAATTGCTGGATCATGTGGTAGTTCTGTTTTTAATTTTTTGAGGAACTTCAATATGGTTTTCCATTGCAGTTGTACCAATTTACAATCTCACCAACAGTGCATAAGAATTCACTTTTCTCTTCATTCTCACCAATTATTGTTATTTCTTGTCTTCTTGATAATAGCCATTCTAACGGGTGTGAAGTGATATCTCATTGTTATTTTGATTTGCACTTCTCTGATGATTAGTGATGTTGAATATCTTTTCATATACCTGTTGGCCATTAGTGTGCCTTCTTGGGGAAAATATCTGCTCAAGAACCATGTCTCATGCAATCATTTTTCCTCTACCTCACTGTTGAGAACATGGGTTGCATATGGAATTACAATACATAGCTACAGATTTCAGTAGGTTTTTATTGAGTTGGCTGTGTTTAACTCTGCTGAGTTCTCTGTTTATATCCTGAAGCACAAGTGCCTAATTGATTTTAAAATTACTTAAGTAATAGATATGTAAGCAAAATTATAAAAAATCAAATAAGAATGTTAATTAATAAGAAATTCAATGAATTTTAATTAAGCTATATGGGCATGTTATTTATCGAAAAACGAAAGAACTTTCTTCTTTCATATGATTAATTCTTAGACTCCTATGTTCTGCATAGTATGACTAAGAGCTGTTAATAACCAATTGTCCAATATAGACAAAACCCCTGTTAGTGATTAATTCTTGCATTGTCCCTTAGTAGGAACTGGTTTAGCATCAGACACTTGGAGAAAAAACTTATTTTGTTATAGCACTCTCACAGGATGCAGGATTTATTTTCGTTCAGCCTTGTCTTCAAGTGGTATAAAATGGCAATTTTTACAGAAGAATAATCTGTTTCTTAGGTCACAGGTGGTCAGACAATCATGTTTCAGTAATAGTTTCTTGGCAAGTTTTTCATTAACAGAGAAGATTTGTTTTACATGACTTAAAATGAAAGAAAACACATAGGAGGTGTAGAATGTGGGTTCCTTCCAATAATTCAGCATGGGAAACTAATCTTATTTACATGAAAGGAAGTTGATGGCAATAATTACCAAGAAACACTAAGAACAGAAGCTGTATGAGAAACTCATCTACATATTAGTGCCACAGAGTGCCAAAGATTCATATGCTCATCATCCAGAGAGATAAACTGGAAAATGCTTATGGAAAAAGCAAAAGGAACATAAGTGTTTCTTAATATAGACCAATAACAGGCAAAGTATAAGATGATATACCTTCATGGTTTTGCCCTCTTTAGCTCACTTACAACAACCTCTTGCACACATCTATAGTAATGTCAGAAGAAAAATATCAGGAATTGTACTATAGCCACGAAGGATGTAAAGGGCATAATATCCTCTACTCAGGAAACTTCCTCTACAGACTTTTGAGGAGCACTGTATCACCAGATTTTTCCTTTGCTTTGCAAAGTTGAGCAAGTTTTTCCTAACAGCAGCAGGCTTTTGCATGAGCCACTAGATGTTAAATTGTGGGCAGCCTATTATAACTATTGAGGTCATATAGGGCTGGCTATGTTCTGGATCAACAAGCAAGGTCATGTTGAGCTCAGTGAGTGACTGGAGGAGACTGTCATAAACCAGGAGCTCTGGGGCCTTCTGCCAGAGCTAATATGGTCTCTTCTAAGTGAGGTCTATCCCCATTCAGTTATAGACTAAACTGAGACAAGTTGTAGATCTCCAAATACCAGTCTTTCATTTCTAACCTCATTTTCCTAATGGCTGACAAAATGGTCTTTGAACTTATTTCTCACTAATAAAGTAACCAATTTTTTTTTTATATTGATACTGCATATACCTTTATGGGTACATAAGTATATACATAAACAACTGAAAATAACTGAAGGTTGTGTACAAAGAATGTAAGCAAACTTTTAAGTAGGGAAATGAATAGTTGGTACTTTGGATCCTGAGAGTATATTTGGGAGGTTGTGATATGTGTTTTAAAAATTTTCTGAACTATTTCTCCCCCAAAAGCCTTTACTTAAAAAGAAGGTAATCCCTCAAAAAATAGGCTACATACTCACAATATCTGTTCTGATCATTCAAATGATGTAATTTTTAAATATTCAACACAGTTCTGACTACTAATTTTGGGTATACTGTCACAGTTAGCTAGAACTCTAACATCAACAAACCCCAGTCTCATCTCTTTCCATGATTTTCCAAATAGTAATCTTTGGAAATAAGATAAGAATTAATAGAGGGCTAGAGAAGGACTAATTTCACTTGACATATGTCTATAAGATCACCTAAAGATATTTTTAGTCTTTGGAAATTCTGACACTTGGGAAGCATTCAGTAAGGGAAAGTTAGTGGAAATGTATTTAATTTCGCACATGCACTATTTATTCTTACTATGCCACTGCTGGATATAGTCCTTAAAAATACAAAGAAAATCTTTTGAAAATACAAAACTCACTATCATATAGATTAGCAAATACTATAGTTTTGCTTGGGTGGGTTTTGTATTTAAGTAGAAAAAGACCATAAAAAGTTCCACCTCTCTCACAACACTGAGTAAACTCACAAAGATGACACACAAATATCACAGAAAATCTGTCTTAAAATTTTGTGACCTGAATGTGTATACATCTTTTCACTATAAATAATCTCAGCCTTATATACTTCAAATATACTCCCTCATACACATTACAATATTTACTGGTATCTATTTTGCCTACAGGACATATAAAATCTGAAAATATATGTGTATACTCACAAAATTACATAGAAATATGCATGAAGAGGAAAATTCATTGAAGCATTGTTCATAATGGTATAAGAATGGAAGTCAAATAAAGATTCATCAGCAGTAAAATCATTAAGCAAATTATGGTATGATTTAATCATGAAGTAAAATGATAAGCTGCTACTAAACACAAATATTTGTATGTACTGATATGGAACAATTTCCAAGATACTTATGACATTTTGTGTAATGGCAAAACAGTTCATAAATGATATATAATTTTGTAAAATGTTAAAAACTATTAAACACAGAAACCTGATAGAATTTTGTAATAAAGTGTTTGTACTGCTTTTAAGAAACATTAACATGAATTTTACAGGCAGTTAAATTATAAACTATTTTTCTTATAATTTAATGCATTTATAAGAATAATTGATATCTTAAAAAATATATATGGTCATTCAATAGTCTTACTAGGCTAAAATCCAGTGTAACAGATTATGAAGTCTTCCTTTTAGGAAACTTGAATGAAACGTCAGGCCATAAATAGTTAAATAAATTTCCTTGGATTTCCTGAACAACCCTCAGTAACAACTCCCTCAGTAGTCTCTGAAGGTTACCTGCTAGGTGGGAAGAAAAGATGGAGCAGATTTCATCCTGACTCAGCACATGTTAAGAGCCAAATTGTCTATCAAAAAAAATAAAATAAAATAAAACCCTAGAGAACAGGATTTCAAACTGTAGACTTACATTTAAAATGTACACTAATTACTTGGTAATTGCCTTAATGTATTTTCAATAAAGTGTGAAATTCTCTATTAACATGTCAATAAAGTGTAAAATGTTTTATGAGCACATTTTTTACTATAAAACTGTATATTATTTATTATTAATCCTTGTTGCCCCTTTACTGAATATTTCTTGTTAAAATCTGAACATTTGGTCAATTAAAATTTATATTGACTGATAATCTTTTTTCACATGCTTATCTGACTGAACAGTTTGTTCATTTGTTTCTTAAATCTGAAGAACAGAGAAAATTCCCCTGTTTGTTGTGGTGGTAGTTGTTGTTGTTGCTGTTGTTTTTGTTAGTTTGATGGCAAGCATCCAACTTAAGTGATGCCAAGAGGAGAAACTTCCAGATGTACAAGCTGCATTTAGAAAAGGCAGAGAAATCAGAGATCAAATTGCCAACACTCATTGGATCATAATAAAAGCAAGGGAATTCCAGAAGAAAAAAAAATCTACTTTTGCTTCATTGACTACACTAAAGCCTTTGACTCTGTGCATCACCAAAACTGTGAAAATTCTTAAAGGGATGGGAGTACCAGACCACCTTACCCATCTCCTGAGAAACCTGCATGCCAGCAAGGAAAAAAACAGTTAGAACCAGACACGGAAAAACAGACTGGTTCAAAATTGGGAAAGGAGTGCAAGACAAACCTGTATATTGTCACCCTCCTAATTTAACTTCTATGCAGAGTACACCTTGCAAAATGCTGGGCTGGATGAATCACAAGCTGGAATCAAGATTGCCAGGAAAAATATCAATAACCTCGGATATGCAAATGACACCACCCTAACGGCAGAAAACAAAGAGGAACGAAGAAGCCTCTTGATGAAGGTGAAAGAGGAGAGTGAAAATGCTGGCTTAAAACTCAACATTCAAAAATCCAAGATCATGGCATCAAGTCACATCACTTTATGGCAAATAGATGGGGGGAAAAGGGAAGCAGTGATAGATTCTATTTTCTTGGGCTCCAAAATCACTGTAAATGGTGACCGCAGCCGTGAAATTAAAAACAAAAGCAAAAACATTTGCTCCTCGGAAGGAAAGCTATGACACACTTAAACAGCATATTAAAAAGCAAAGACATCATTTTGCTGACAAAGGTCCATCTAGTCAAAGCTATGGTTTTCCCAGTAGTCATGTATGGGTATAAGAGTTGGACCTTAAAGAAGACCGAGTGACAAAGAAGTGATGCATTTGAACTGTGGTGCTGAAGAAGACTCTTGAGAGTCCCGTGGATAGCAAGGAGACCAAACCAGTCAATCCTAAAGGAAATCAGTCCCGAATATTCATTGGAAGGACTGATGCTGAAGCTGAAGCTCCAGTACTTTGGTTACCTGATGCAGAGCCAACTCATTGAAAAAGATCCTGATAATGGCAAAGATTTAAGGCAAAAGGAGAAGGCAGTGGGAGAAGATAAGATGGTTAGATAGCATCACTAATACAATGGATATGAATCTGAGCAAATTCTGGGAGATGGTGGAGAACAGAGGAGCCTGGTAACTATGATCCATGAGATTGTAAAGAGTGGTACTCAGCTATGTGACTGAACAACAGCAAAAACATGGCTGGATATCATTTCTTTATTCATCTGAGAATCTCTCTTATCTGCTTGTATAAATCCATTTATATGCATTTGTTAATGATATATTTTTATTTACTTTTACAGTCTGAGTTTTTCTTTTTTTCTATGCTATTATTTTTATTATATTTTTCCTTTTCCATGACGTCTATATTATTGATCAAGTTTTATTTAGGGTCTTTTCCCTCCTTTCTCTGTATAAAGTGATTAATAAATTTCTGAATCTTTTTTTGATTAACCACAAATTTTAAAAATTCAGGCTTTACCTTAAAAATTAAAGATAAACTGTACTTTTAAGTTCAACCAATATAATATATACCTTTTAAAACTACCTCTGATACACATCCTCCTATCTTTCACCCACTGTAGCTTATCTCTCCTGAAACTATTAGTTTCAGCATCGTTTCCCAATCCACCCTTCACTTCTCTAAACCTCTGTCATGTTTTAAGTGTTTTTTATCACACTGTGACATGTTCTTAGTAGTTTTCTCTTATCTACCTCCTGATTCAATAATTCTCCATTCAGCTTTGTCTAGTTTGTCATTTAGCCTGAGCAGTGAGTTTCATAGTTAAATGTGTTATGTAGTATTTCTTCGAATATGACTGTTATTTTTTCATAAGTACCCTATGTAATTTCTATTATCTAAAAACTTGCTTCATTATTGAAGTATTAGTAGTTTCTTCCAGAGGGACCTGTATCTCTTCTCATGTTCTTAGATTTCTATTCTTTGTTGTGACTATTGAATCTCCTGAAGATAATCACTGATACATATGTGTTTGTAAATTTTTGATTTTTTGAGCTCTTTTACCAGGGATATTTTTTTTTAATTTTTTTCAGATTTTTTATTTATTTATTTATTTTTTCAGTGGGTTTTGTCATACATTGATATGAATTAGCCATAGAGTTACATGTATTCCCCATCCCAATCCCGCCTCCCACCTCCCTCTCCACCCGATCCCTCTGGGTCTTCCCAGTGCACCAGGCCCGAGCACTTGTCTCATGCATCCCACCTGGGCTGGTGATCTGTTTCACCATAGATAATATACATGCTGTTCTTTTGAAACATCACCCCTCACCTTCTCCCACAGAGTTCAAAAGTCTGTTCTGTACTTCTGTGTCTCTTTTTCTGGTTTGCATATAGGGTTATCATTACCAACTTTCTAAATTCCATATATATGTGTTAGTATGCTGTAATGTTCTTTATCTTTCTGGCTTACTTCACTCTGTATAATGGGCTCCAGCTTCATCCATCTCATTACAACTGGTTCAAATGAATTCTTTTTAATGGCTGAGTAATATTCCATGGTGTATATGTACCACAGCTTCCTTATCCATTCATCTGCTGATGGGCATCTAGGTTGCTTCCATGTCCTGGCTATTATAAACAGTGCTGCGATGAACATTGGGGTCACGTGTCTCTTTCAGATCTGGTTTCCTCAGTGTGTATGCCCAGAAGTGGTATTGCTGGGTCATATGGCAGTTCTATTTCCAGTATTTTAAGAAATCTCCACACTGTTTTCCATAGCGGCTGTACTAGTTTGCATTCCCACCAACAGTGTAAGAGGGTTCCCTTTTCTCCACACCCTCGCCAGCATTTATTGCTAGTAGACTTTTGGATAGCAGCCATTCTGACTGGCGTGTAGTAGTACCTCACTGTGGTTTTGATTTGCATTTCTCTGATAATGAGTGATGTTGAGCATCTTTTCATGTGTTTGTGAGCCATCTGTATGTCTTCTTTGGAGAAATGTCTGTTTACTTCTTTGGCCCATTTTTTGATTGGGTCATTTATTTTTCTGGAATTCAGCTTCAGGAGTTGTTTGTATATTTTTGAGATTAATCCTTTGTCTGTTTCTTCATTTGCTATTATTTTCTCCCAATCTGAGGGCTGTCTTTTCACCTTACTAATAGTTTCCTTTGTAGTGTAAAAGGTTTTAAGTTTCATTAGGTCCCATTTGTTTAGTTTTGCTTTTATTTCCAGTATTCTGGGAGGTGGGTCATAGAGGATCTTGCTGTGATTTATCTCGGAGAGTGTTTTGCCTATGTACTCCTCTAGGAGTTTTATAGTTTCTGGTCTTACATTTAGATCTTTAATCCATTTTGAGTTTATTTTTGTGTATGGTGTTAGATACTGTTCTAGTTTCATTCTTCTACAAGTAGTTGACCAGTTTTCCCAGCACCATTTGTTAAAGAGGTTGTCTTTTTTCCATTGTATATCATTGCTTCCTTTGTCAAAGATAAGGTGTCCATAGGTTCGTGGATTTATCTCTGGGCTTTCTATTCTGTTCCATTGATCTACATTTCTGTCTTTGTGCCAGTACCATACTGTCTTGATGACTGTGGCTTTGTAGTAGAGTCTGAAGTCAGGCAGGTTGATTCCTCCAGTTCCATTCTTCTTTCTCAAGATTACTTTGGCTATTCGAGGTTTTTTGTATTTCCATACGAATTGTGAAATTATTTGTTCTAGTTCTGTGAAAAATACCGTTGGTAGCTTGATAGGGCTTGCATTGAATCTATAGATTGCTTTGGGTAGAATAGCCATTTTGACAATATTGATTCTTCCAATCCATGAACACAGTATGTTTCTCCATCTGTTTGTGTCCTCTTTGATTTCTTTCATCAGTGTTTTATAGTTTTCTATGTATAGGTCTTTTGTTTCTTTAGGTAGATATACTCCTAAGTATTTTATTCTTTTTGTTGCAATGGTGAATGTTATTGTTTCCTTAATTTCTCTTTCTGTTTTCTCATTGTTAGTGTATAGGAATGCAAGGAATTTCTGTGTGTTAATTTTATATCCTGCAACTTTACTCTATTCATTGATTAGCTCTAGTAATTTTCTGATAGAGTCTTTAGGGTTTTCTATGTAGAGGATCATGTCATCTGCAAACAGCGAATGTTTCACTTCTTCTTTTCCTATCTGGATTCCTTTTACTTCTTTTTCTGCTCTGATTGCTGTGGCCAAAACTTTCAACACTATGTTGAATAGTAGTGGTGAGAGTGGGCACCCTTGTCTTGTTCTTGATTTTAGGGGAAATGCTTTCAGTTTTTCAGCATTGAGGGTGATGCTTGCTGTGGGTTTGTCATATATAGCTTTAATTATGTTGAGGAATGTTCCTTCTATTCCTGCTTTCTGGAGAGTTTTAATCATAAATGAGTGTTGAATTTTGTCAAAGGCTTTCTCTGCATCTATTGAGATTATCATATGGTTTTTATCTTTCAATTTGTTAATGTGGTGTGTTACATTGATTGATTTGTGGATATTAAAGAATCCTTGCATTCCTGGGATAAAGCCCACTTGGTCATGGTGTATGATTTTTTTAATAAGTTGTTGGATTCCATTTGCTAGAATTTTGTTAAGGATTTTTGCATCTATGTTCATCTGTGATATTGGCCTGTAGTTTTCTCTTTTTTTGGCATCTTTGTCTGGTTTTGGAATTAGGGTGATGCTGGCCTCATAGAAAGAGTTTGGAAGTTTACCTTCATCTGCAATTTTCTGGAAGAGTTTGAGTAAGATAGGTGTTAGCTCTTCTCTAAATTTTTGGTAGAATTCAGCTGTGAAGCCATCTGGTCCTGGGCTTTTGTTTGCTGGAAGATTTTTGATGACAGTTTCGATTTCCTTGCTTGTGATGGGTCTGTTAAGATCTTCTATTTCTTCCTGGTTCAGTTTTGGAAAGTTATACTTTTCTAAGAATTTGTCCATTTCATCCAAGTTGGCCATTTTATTGGCATAGAGCTGCTGGTAGTAGTCTCTTATGATCCTTTGTATTTCAGTGTTGTCTGTTGTGATCTCTCCATTTTCATTTCTAATTTTGTTAATTTGGTTCTTCTCTCTTTGTTTCTTAATGAGTCTTGCTAATGGTTTGTCAATTTTGTTTATTTTTTCAAAACAACAGCTTTTAGCTTTGTTGATTTTTGCTATGGTCTCTTTAGTTTCTTTTGCATTTATTTCTGCCCTTATTTTCAAGATTTCTTTCCTTCTGCTAACCCTGGGGTTTTTCATTTCTTCCTTCTCTAATTGCTTTAGGTGTAGAGTTAGGTTATTTATTTGGCTTTTTTCTTATTTCTTGAGGTAAGCCTGTAATGCTATGAACCTTCCCCTTAGCACTGCTTTTACAGTGTCCCATAGGTTTTGGGTTGTTGTGTTTGCATTTTCATTCATTTCTATGCATATTTTGATTTCTTTTTTGATTTCTTCTATGATTTGTTGGTTATTCAGAAGCGTGTTATTTAGCCTCCATATGTTTGAATTTTTAACAATTTTTTTTCCTGTAATTGAGATCTAATCTTACTGCACTGTGGTCAGAAAAGATGACTGGAATGATTTCAATATTTTTGAATTTTCCAAGACCAGATTTATGGCCCAGGATGTGATCTATTCTGGAGAAGGTTCTGTGTGCACTTGACAAAAAGGTGAATTTGATTGTTTGGGGGTGAAATGTCCTATAGATATCAATTAGGTCTAGCTGGTCCATTGTGTCATTTAAAGTTTGTGTTTCCTTGTTAATTTTCGATTTAGTTAATCTATCCATAGTTGTGAGTGGGGTATTAAAGTTACCCACTATTATTGTGTTACTATTAATTTCCTCTTTCATACTCGTTAGCGTTTGCCGTACATATTGCGGTGCTCCTCTGTTGTTTGCATATATATTTATAATTGTTATATCTTCTTCTTGGATTGATCCTTTGATCATTATGTAATGTCCTTCTTTGTCTCTTTTCACATCCTTTATTTGAAAGTTTATTTTATCTTGTATGAGTATTGCAACTCCTGCTTTCTTTTGGTCTCCATTTGTGTGAAATATTTTTTTTTCCAGCCTTTCACTTTTAGTCTGTATGTGTCTCTTGTTTTGAGGTGGGTCTCTTGTAGACAGCATATATGGGGGTTTTGTTTTTGTATCCATTCAGCCAATCTTTGTCTTTTGGTTGGGGCATTCAACCCATTTACATTTAAGGTAATTATTGATAGGTGTGGTCCCTTTGCCATTTACTTTGTTGTTTTGGGTTCACGTTTATACAGCCTTTCTGCATTTCCTGTCTAGAGAAGATCCTTTAGCATTTGTTGAAGAGCTGGTTTGGTGGTGCTGAATTCTCTCAGCTTTTGCTTGACTGTAAAGCTTTAGAATTCTCCTTCATATCTGAATGAGATCCTTGCTGGGTACAGTAATCTAGGTTGTAGGTTATTCTCTTTCATTACTTTCAGTACGTCCTGCCATTCCCTTCTGGCCTGGAGGGTTTCTATTGATAGATCCGCTGTTATCCTTATGGGAATCCCTTTGTGTGTTATTTGTTGTTTCTCCCTTGCTGCCTTTAATATTTGTTCTTTGTGTTTGATCTTTGTTAATTTGATTAAGATGTGTCTTGGGGTGTTTCACCTTGGGTTTATCCTATTTGGGACTCTCTGGGTTTCTTGGACTTGGGTGGCTATTTCCTTCCCCATTTTAGGGAAGTTTTCAGCTATTATCTCCTCGAGTATTTTCTCATGGCCTTTCTTTTTGTCTTCTTCTTCTGGGACTCCTATGATTCGAATGTTGGGGCGTTTCTCATTGTCCCAGAGGTCCGTGAGGTTGTCCTCATTTCTTTTGACCCTTTTTTCTTTTTTCCTCTCTGCTTCATTTATTTCCACCATTTTATCTTCTACCTCACTTATCCTATCTTCTGTCTCCGTTATTCTACTCATGGTTCCCTCCAGAGAGTTTTTGATCTGAGGCTAATTACTTTACAATATTGTAGTGGGTTTTGCCATATGTTGACATGAATCAGCCAGGGATTTACATGTATTCCCCATCCTAATCCCCCCTCCCACCTCCCTGTCCACCTGATCCCTCTGGGTCTCCCAGTGCACCAGCCCTGAGCACTTGTCTCATGCATCCAACCTGGCCTGGTGATCTGTTTCACCCTTGATAATATACATGTTTCGATGCTGTTCTCTCTAAACATCCCACCCTCGCCTTCTCCCACAAAGTCCAAAAGTCTGTTCTGTACATCTGTGTCTCTTTTTCTGTTTTACATATAGGGTTATCATTACCATCTTTCTAAATTCCATATATATGCGTTAGTATACTGTATTGGTCTTTATCCTTCTGGCTTACTTCACTCTGTATAATGATGACGTCTATCCATTGTATATTCTTGCCTCCTGTGTTGAAGATAAGATGTCCTTAGGTGTGTGGATTTATCTCTGGGCCTTCTATTTTATTCCATTAATCTATATTTCTGTCTTTGCGCCTATTCTAGATTCTTAAGCCAAGCAATGAGGTTTTAAAAACAAAGGTTTTATGGCCAATAGATATATTTTTAAAGTGTTCAACTTTATCAATAAACAGGGAAATGCAAATAAATATCACATTGAAATAGCATTACATATCAGCTGAATGGTTAAAATAAAAAGAAAATACTATATGTTGCCAATATATTAATAACTGTTACCCTGACATATTAGTACTGGTAAGAGAATATATTGGTATTGTCAAGTAGTTAAAAAACTTTTTGACAATATCTACTAAGATGAATATATGCATACATTGTGACTCATCAATTTCACTCTAAGGTATGTAGCCAACAGAAATCCATCCTTATTTTCACCAGAAGGCATGTACCAATATATATGTATCCATTCTACTCTTAATAGACATTTGTATAAGTTCCAATTTTAGGCTATTATGAGTTATCTGCTACAGATAAATCATGGGAATCATTTAATCTAAAACTCTCATTTGAAAGTTGTAGAAATTCAAGCCTATAGATGTTAGCTGATTTATGAAAGGCAGTAACAGCTATGGAAATAAAAGCCAGGCTTTTAGACTTCTAATTCAGTATGATTTCAAATAAGCATGTTTTAATATTACCTACAACCTCAAAACTCTATAGAAACACTTTGAATATAATATTTAAAAAGAGTATTCATATATTCTTTTTGAACTAAAAAAATTAAGAAAAAAAGTATCCTCTGATTGTTAACTATATTTTTGCTACCAAATGCCATGAAAAATTACCTATTGTTGTGGTTTAAGAGAGTTATAAATATAACAGTCATCTCCCTGCACAACTGTAAACTCAATTAAGAGATAATTAAGGAGTGAAAAAAGAGAGAAATCAAAATATAGTCCCTGTTACTGATTAAGCTGATAGTTCAGACTATGACATATAAACTTGCTTTTCCTGCAGGAATAGGTCTTTTTACATTTAGGGCATAGAGTAGTATAGCAGAAAGCTTGCTCTTTTAGAGCAGATTTGTTTCACAGGAAGTAAACACAGTATGGGGTTCTGGAATTCTCTAAATGGGATGAATGTAGGTCCCTCAAGACACAGAGTTGATATTGCCAACTTCATAAGGTACTGCCTTTTATTAAGAATACAGATTCACCATAGCTGAGGTTCTGTGGTATCTGAGGGAACAGAACAATGACCAAGAAAAATAATTTTTGTTTAAACTTTTCCAGGATGCCATCTAGTCAGAATGCCAGGATGCTAGTTTATTAGAATCTATGATCAGTGAAACTCAAAACAGTGAGGATAAATTTCACACAGAAGCAAGTTTGGAACAATGCATTGACTTTATCAGCAGGAGAATATTAATCTCAGTATATTGTTTACTCTTGGAGTGTCATGCAAGGTATTTTTGACCTCTGGCAAAGTTCATATATTTGAAATGGTGACAGCCTCAGTTACCTAGTCTTATTTTAACTCAATATTCCCTTTTATAGATTTCAGGCTTCTTAATCTTCATTTTTGCTTTGATTCCAGGTCTCTGATGCTCCAGTGTTCCACTGAGGGTGGTCTTAGCCTAGTGACAGAGCCTTCATTATCTCTTCAAAACCAGCATTTTCAATTCTACACCACAGTAGTTTATCCCACTGTATCATCTTAAGGAAGTACCTAGGCTTGTGAAATATTTATCTTAAAGAAAGTTTCATGCTTATCCCAACATTTATTGCTGTTGAAGTATCACCATCTGCAAATTCCTAAACTGGCACTGATTTTGACACTCCTGAAAAAAAAAAAAAAGACCTAGAATTGAATGATAACAGTCTCATACACTCCTTAAGTCAATGCCTTTCCTATGTCTTTGAAACTCCCAAGATACAAGTCGCTTTTATATCAATTTCTTTCTTTTATTATTTATTTATTTATTTATTTTTTGCTTTCAAGGGTGGAATATGCCTGTAATATTTTATTCCTTTCTGTTGTTTCCTTATGTCTTTCAAGAAGACTCAGTTTAACCTGCTTCTTTAGTTGGCACCTTTTCATCTCTGACATATGTGAAGATGGTACTCTACTGGATTGGGATACTTTCTTGTTGTCTTCCTTTAGATTTCTGTCTCAGATATGTGTTTTGCTAACATATTATTCTAGATTTCATCTTGTTGGGTCTCATATAGTGAGAGATATGAAATCAATAAAAGTTAGGCTTATTAAAACTATCCTCTCTTCTAACAAATCATTTTCACCTTCACCTTCTAGAGTTGGATAATAGTACTCAAGAGATAGTCTTCCATTATAACAATGACTAACCGAACTTTGAACCTGATCTATCATTGTCCTGTCTCACTCCCCTTTAATGTCTCATTTTTGATGTACATTTTTTGAGTCCTAATTCATTAAATTTCTCAAACTTGTTCCCTTAGGGCACAGGTTATGACTAAATTCCCACCTGAAATAAATGTACTGCCTTCAAATTCAATAATTCCTTTATACTATTTTACACTCTTCTTTCTACTTTTATTCCATAAAATCTATCTAGGTGTTCTGTAATCATTTAGCATAGCTGTACTTAATTATAACTTGTGTTCCCCAATTGTTCTTTTTTTCCCCTGGATTGTTTATCTGCAATTGCCCAATAATCACCTGGATCTTGGACCCTACTGGGGAATTAGATCTGGTTGTTGTCTGACAGCTTTCATCTCTTCCTCTGTTACATTTCATTGGGCTCTATTCATTCTTTCTGGCCTATTTAAAATGTGGATGTTTCCTAATTTAATAATATCCTTTTCAGAGAAGTTAGGTATGGAAAAATCATTTGCCTTTTATATCATTCTATCCTGGTCTTTGATACTTCATTTTTCTTTTCACATAAATAGGGTCTTTTATGCCTAACAGCTTTACTTGTCGGCCAAGTAAATCTTTCACTTTCATTCCTTTACTGATATTATTCTTTTTTTTTTTTAGTTTTCTTTTTTTTATTTTATTTATTTATTTTTTTATTAGTTGGAGGCTAATTACTTCACAACATTTCAGTGGGTTTTGTCATACATTGATATGAATCAGACTTTACTGATATTATTCTGATATTAACATTAAAACATACTTTTCAAATCACTATAGATCCTTCTTGATTTCTTAAACACCTCTGACTCTTATAGACAAAAATCCAGGAGTAGAGTTTTTAAATTGCTCTTTTACATTTGAGCTTTTGATCACTTCATTAACTTATCTCTTTACTTCAACCTCACAATAAACTGTGGAAAATTCTGAAAGAGATGGGAATACCAGACCACCTAACCTGCCTCTTGAGAAACCTATATGCAGGTCAGGAAACAACAGTTAGAAATGGACATGGAACAACAGACTGGTTCCAAATACGAAAAAGAGTGTGGCAAGGTTGTATATTGTCACCCTGATAATTTAACTCATATGCAGAGTACATCATGAGAAACACTGGGCTGGAAGAAGCACAAGCTGGAATCAAGATTGCCAGGAGAAATATCAATAACCTCAGATATGCAGATGACACCACCCTTATGGCAGAAAGTGAAGAGGAACTAAAAAGTCTCTTGATGAAAGTGAAAGAGGAGAGTGAAAAAGTTGGCTTAAAGCTCAACATTCAGAAAACTGAGATCGTGGCATCTGGTCCCATCACTTCATGGGAAATAGATGGGGAAACAGTGGAAATAGTGTCAGACTTTATTTTGGGTGGGCTCCAAAATCACTGCAGATGGTGATTGCAGCCATGAAATTAAGACATGCTTACTCCTTGGAAGGAAAGTTATGACCAACCTAGATAGCATACTAAAAAGCAGAGACATTACTTTGCCAACAAAGGTCCTTCTAGTCAAGGCTATGGTTTTTCCAGCGGTCATGTATGGATGTGAGAGTTGGACTGTGAAGAAAACTGAGTGCCAAAAAATTGATGCTTTTGGACTGTGGTGTTGGAGAAGACTCTTGAGAGTCCCTTGGACTGCAAGGAGATCCAACCAGTCCATCCTAAAGGAGATCAGTCCTGGGTGTTCATTGGAAGGACTGATGTTGAAGCTGAAACTCCAATACTCTGGCCACCTCATGCAAGAGTTGACTCTTTGGAAAAGACCCTGATGCTGGGAGGGATTGGGAGCAGGAGGAGAAGGGGACGACAGAGGATGAGATGGCTGGATGGCATCACTGACTCAATGGACATGAGTTTGAGTAAACTCCAGGAGTTGGTGATGGATAGGGAGGCCTGGCATGCTGCGATTCATGGGGTCACAAAGAGTCGGACACGACTGAGTGACTGAACTGAATTGAACTGGAGATGACATATTCTCTTAATAATCTGTTTATTGGTTTTCTAATAAACTTTAACACTATTCTGTAGGTGGTACAAGTCACAACTTGGGGTTCTGCAATCTAAAGTAATAATTAAGATTTAAGAAATTAACAAATAGAATCATATCAAGATCATTTGGTGAGAAGGTGGCAATTCACTCTATGGATCAACCACATAAATTCAAGTTTACCACTACAGCAATTTTCTTTCTAGCTCCAAATATAGAAAATAATTTGTGGGAGCTAATGTGGTACTTTAGCCCCCATGCACTTGGCACTAACACTTTAGATTTAGAACAAACACACTAGTATTTTGAAGTACAGATACATATAATGTGCTTCTTTACAGGCTTAGATGGAAAAAAATCATCAAAACAGAACCCAGTAATCTTTGTGTAAAATGTTGATATCTGGAAAGATTTTTCAACTGTTAGCTGAATCTTGATTCAGCTTCCTCTGTTTTCTAATGTATCTACAATACTCATGCATCTCCTGAGGACCACATGAGGCCCCAAACATATGCTTCAGCCAGTGTTTATACAATTTAAAGTCAAACTGGCAGAATATGAATTTCAAAGCCCCCATCATTTGACCAAGACCATCTGGGGCATACCACACAATTCTAAGACTCCCTTGGTCTCTTTCTTTACTGAGGCCTATGGCTGGCCTCATTTTGCTGCCTGCCTTACACTGTGCTGATGTTCTCAATTTTCTTCAAGATGGCAAGATGAATTCAATTTTCACTCAATGGAATCCATTATATAAAAAGTGTAACTTGTTTCTGGATAAAGTCACTTAAATCATGGTGACTCACTGTTAGCTATAAGGTTTTGTTGTTATTTAGTCTCTAAGTCCTATCTGGCTCTTTTGCAACCCCTTGGACTGTAGCCCACCAGGCTCCTCTGTCCATTGGATTTCCTAAGCAAGAATACTGCAGTGGGTTGCCATTTCCTACTCCTGGGGATCTTCCTGACCCAGAGACCAAATATGCATCTCCTGCATTGGCAGGCAGATTCTTTACTGCTGAGCCACAGCGAAGCCCAACTATATGTTATCACATAATAAATTTCCTCAAAATAAATGGCATAAATTAAACACTTTTACTATCTCACAGTTTCTGGTTGTCAGAAATTTGGGCATGGATTGACTGTACTTTTTGCCTAAGTGTCTCCAATAAGTGTGAAATCAAGGTGTTAGCTGAAGCTGTGGTCTCATCTGAAGACTCAGCTAAGGAAGGATCTACTTTCATGTTCATATTGCTGTTGGCAATATTTATCTCTTTGTCAACTGTTGTAATTAGGGTTTTAGTTCTTCACTGGCTCCTAGATGGAGGCTGTCCTCAGTTTTTTGTCTGTCAGATGGACCTCTTCAATAAGGAAACTTACTTCATCAAAACAAGCAAGCCATAGAACAATAAAATAAGTACTAAAAAGATGGAAGTACATGTTTTTGTATCCTAATCAAGGAAAAGAGACCCAATCACTTTGCCATATTCGATTTGTTATAATCAAGTTTCTAGATCCATCTGAATCTCAAGGGGAGAGTATATGTACAAAGGTGTGACTACTAGAGGGTGGGAATAAATGAGAGCCAACTTTTAAAGTTGCCTGTCACACTCTCCAAGGTAAAAGTCCTACTTGGCTGGCATCTGGGTCCTAAACTGACCTACCAACGTTACATCATTTGAAATCCAAATGTACTACTACAATAGTAGCCTCCAACTAATAAAAATAAATGAAACTAAAAAAAAAATGAATGAGAAAAAAAATCCAAATATACTACTACAATAAACAGACACATAGCTCAATAAAACTCTGATCAAACTGTCAAAGCAAAATGTCCAGTCCACACACTAAAGTCCAAAGCCAAAGCTATGGACCTTGGTCCCAAAGGAACCTCAAATGTGTTGTTTTGATCCACAATTTTGTACTCCATTTTTTTCAAGGATCCCAGTCTAACATACCAGCACTACAGTTTGAGTCAGTCCTATTCCCTATTCCACTGTCCAAGGTCTGAGTATCTTAGAAGAGAAATGGTTATAAAACAGATGACAAACAGAGGAATCGGGTGGAGAGGGAGGTGGGAGGGGGGATCAGGATGGGGAATACATGTAAATCCATGGCTGATTCATGTCAATGTACGACAAGAACCACTATAATATTGTATAGTAATTAGCCTCCAACTAATAAAAATAAATGGAAAAAATAAATAAATAAAACAGATGACATTCAAAGCATCACTTTTATTACTATCGTAGCTGATATTAGAAAAAGTGGCTTCTTTAGTGACTCAGACAGTAAAGAATTAACCTGCAGTGCAGGAGACCTGGGTTCGATCCTTGGGTTGGGAAGATTCCTTGGAGGAGGGCATGGCAACCCACTCCAGTCTTCTTGCCTGGAGAATTCCCATGGACAGAGGAGCCGGTGGGCTGCAGCCCATGGGGTCGCAAGGAGTGAGACATGACTGAGCTACTAAACATACATGGCTTATATCTGTGATCAAGATAACTTCTTATTATTGGATGCCTGAATTAAGCAAGATTATCTACCTAATCTTAGCACTGCAAGACCACCATACAAGTACTGGTTCTTGATTGCCAGAAAACCATATATTTCCCTCACAGAAAAAGTCCTCCTTTACAATTCATGAAGGATCAGAGTAGAAAACTTGCTTTCTGTAGACATGCTTTTTCCTAAGGAAAGAAGAAAGGAAATGACAGAAAACAGGTTCCGTTTATTCAAACTCAGTGATAAGATTAAGTTAGTCTTTCATACCTGGAAAGGAGGTAAGTGAGGGCAAAACTAAGTGCAGTTTTCTCCACTAGGAAGAAAAGCACTAAGTAAAAGAAAGAAAATTTCCCCACCTAACAGTGATTGAAATAATTACTTTACAGTCTAAGCTAAAATTTCCTTGCAATCTGTACAACTACTTCACATGTTGTAACTGAAGATAGCTAATGAGAAACTGTCTTCATCAAAGAAGCACTGCATTAAATAATCACTAACACATTGAACAATAGATTGAAAGTCAAGAAATGTATGCTCTAGTTTTGTACCTTCTACTTACTTGACCATACTCAAGTTAACATAGATAATAAAGTTTCAATATCCTCAATATAAGGGTAAGCAGGGACATATTTATAACAATACAAGTAATATGCACTAGGTGAGTGATTCTCAATGGGAAAGAGAAAGCACAACTCAGGAAAATTATTTGTTTTTTTCTAATAATAAGATAGATTAAATAGACTAAAAATCCCTCCTTGTGTAAATAAATAGAAACCTGAAATAGCCTTGGAGACAGTTACAAAAAATAAAAGTTAAAGGTCTTACTACAATAAAAACTCCAGGATCAGATATCTTCATCAGCAAGTTTAATTAAACATCAAAGTGGCAAATAATTATAATATTAGACAAGCTATTCCAAAATGAAATAAGAGGGAATATTCCACATGAAATTTTATAATCTAGGAGAACATTTATATCGAAGAAAAGATAGTGTGAAAAGTCCATTTAAATCACTAACATAGGTGAAAAAATCTTAGAAAACTGGCAAAACAAAATCAACATTATAATAAAAATGGTATATAGTGATCATGCTATATTAATTAACAAAACATAAATTTGGCTTAATGTTAGAAAAATCCATTAATCAAGATATCAAGACATTAATACATTCTATCACATTATAAGATTAATGGAGAAAATAATATATATTAACAAATGAGGAAAAAATGATAAAATTCAAGAACTGATCATAGAAAAATATTTGCTGGGTAGGGGTAGAAAGGGATATCTTTAAACAATAAAAACATTCATAACAAGAAAATCTAGAACAAACAGTGGTGAAACATTATTCCTGTTATAATCAGGATCAAAACAAGAAGTTGTAGTATAAACATTTCTGCCCAGTGCACAAAATGTTTTAAACAAACAAAAACCCACAAGAGTGTATAGATTAGAGATGAAAAAACAAATGTCATTAATTAGAATATATTTAATTGCTTACATGAAAAGCAGAAAATCTAGAAATTTCAGTAATAATAAAGTTATTAACTATTATATGCAAATAATTATGAATAATTATATTTATATACTTATCAGCAGCTATAAAATATTATCTTTAAATCCACCTGCCATTGTAATAATAAAATTAATAAAATGATAATATGTATAAATAAATATAAAATACATTTTAAAACTTATGTGGAAATGATTATTTATTAACATTATTTAATTCATGGAGGCACACATCATATTCGTACATAGGAAACCTCTATTTAATAAAGACATAAATTCTTTCTTGGTAGTTCAGAGGGTAAAGAATCTGCCTGCAATGCAGAAGACCTGGGTCTTTGATCCCTGGGTAGGGAAGATCCCCTGGAGAAGGTAATGGCTACCTAATCCAGTATTCTTGCCTGGAGAATTCCATGGACAGAGGAGCCTGGTGGATTACAGTCCATGGGGTTGCCAATAGTCGGACATGACTGAGCGATTACATTTTCACTTTCAAATTCTTTCAAAATTCATCCATGGCTTCAGTGTGGTTTTTTCATGAAACTTCACAGTGATTCTATAATTTATATGAAAGAACGTAGATGTAGAATGTTGTTCAGCCACTAAGTCTCATCTGACTCTTTGTGACCCCATGAACTGCAGTAGGCCAGGCTTCCCCATCCTTCACTATCTAGGATAGCTAAGTCGATTTTAAAGAAATGAATTGGCTGACAATGACCTATCATGTATCATTATAAACTTACCATTATGTAAAGGGTGCAGTTATACTCCAATACATAATTGTAAAGGATACATTGTTCAGAAATGTATGCATGTATGCATATATAGAAGTTCATATGAGAAATTTGGCACTACAGATTCAGTTCAGCTCAACCGCTCAGTCGTGTCCGACACTTTGTGACCCCATGAATCGCAGCATGCCAGGCCTCCCTGTCCATCACCAACTCCCGGAGTTTACTCAAACTCATGTTCATCGAGTCGGTGATGCCATCCAGCCATCTCATTCTCTATCATCCCCTTCTCCTCCTGCCCCCAATCCCTCCCAGCATTAGGGGCTTTTCCAATGAGTCAACTCTTCTCATGAGGTGGCCAAAGTATTGCAGTTTCAGCTTCAACATCAGTCCTTCCAATGAACACCCAGGACTGATCTCCTTTAGGATGGACTGGTTGGATCTCCTTGCAGTCCAAGGGACTCTCAAGAGTCTTCTCCAACACCACAGTCCAAAAGCATCAATTTTTCAACACTCAGCTTTCCTCACAGTCCAATTCTCACATCCATACATGACCACTGGAAAAACCATAGCCTTGACTAGACGGACTTTTGTTGGCAAAGTAATGTCTCTGCTTTTTAGTATGCTATCTAGGTTGGTCATAACTTTCCTTCCAAGGAGTAATTTATATGAAAGAACGTAGATGTAGAATGTTGTTCAGCCACTAAGTCTCATCTGACTCTTTGTGACCCCATGAACTGCAGTAGGTCTTTTAATTTCATGGCTGCAATCACCATCTCCAGTGATTTTGGAGCCCAACAAAATAAAGTTTGACACTGTTTCCATTTTCAAAATTGAGTCACCACTCAATGACATGAAACAAACATTGAGGGTCATAAACAAATAAGTGAAAGAAGAGAGTGAAAAAGTTGGCTTAAAGCTCAATATTCAGAAAACTAAGATCATGGCATCTGGTCCCATCATTTCATGGGAAATAGATGGGGAAACTGTGGAAACAGTGGCTGACTTTATTTTTCTGGGCTCCAAAATCACTGCAGATGGTGATTGCAGCCATGAAATTAAAAGACGCCTACTCCTTGGAAGGAAAGTTATGACCAACTTAGACAGCATATTAAAAAGCAGAGACATTACTTTCTCAACAAAGTTCTGTCTAGTCAAGGCTATGGTTTTTCCAGTGATCATGTATGGATGTGAGAGTTGGACTATAAAGAAAGCTGAGTGCCAAAAAATTGATGCTTTTGGACTGTGGTGTTGGAGAAGACTCTTGAGAGTCCCTTGGACTGCAAGGAGATCCAACCAGTCCATCCTAAAGGAGATCAGTCCTGGGTGTTCATTGGAAGGACTGATGTTGAAGCTGAAACTCCAATACTTTGGCCACCTGATGGGAAGATCTGACTCTTTTGAAAAGACCCTGATGCTGGGAAAGATTGAGGGCAGGAGAAGAAGGGGACAACAGAGGATGAGATGGTTGGACGGCATCACTGACTCAAAGTACATGGGTTTGGGTGGACTCCAGGAGTTGGTGATGGACAGGGAGTCCTGGCGTGCTGTGGTTCATAGAGTCACAAAGAGTGAACATGACTGAGCGACTGAACTGAACTGAAACAAATAAAAATATGTAAAATGTTGCCACTGGAGGAAATTGAGTAAAGTGTACATGAAATCTGGAGAAGAAAATGGGAACCCACTCCAGTATTCTTGCCTAGAGAATCCCGTGGACAGAGGAGCCTGGTTGGCTGCTGTCGATAGGGTCGCACAGAGTCAAACATGACTGAAGTGACTTAGCATGCATGCATGCATTAGAGAAGGAAATGGCAACCCAATCCAGTATTCCTGCCTGGAGAATCCCAGGGACAGAGGAGCCTGGTGGGCTGCTGTCTATGGGGTTGCACAGAGTTGGACATGACTGATGCGACTTAGCAGCAGCAGCAGCAACAGCAGTACATGAAATCATACCACATTCCTACTACTGCCTCTGAATCTGTCACATCAGCAAAATTTTTATTGAAAACGAAAGATAAAATATTTGACTTAATCACATGTATGTGTAAGTTATATTTAATAAAATAATTTGTGCTTCTGTTAGTATACATGTGGATTACTGCTGGATCACAATACAAAATTTGCTACTCACTGTGAGCTCTTATTAAAAAGAAAAAAAAAAAACTGCTGGTCACTAATTATTAGAGAAATGCAAATCAAAACTACAATATCACCTCACACCAGTCAAGAAGGCTATCTTCAAAAAAAAAAATCTAAAAACAACAGATGTTGGAGAGGGTGTGGAGAGAAGGGAATCCTCCTACACTCTTGGTGGGAATGTGAATTGGTACAGCTTCTATGGAGGACAGTATGGAGGTTCCTTAAAAAAAAACTAAAAACAGAGCTACCAAATGGCCCTGCAATTCCTTTCCTGGGTATGTATCTGGAGAAAATCATGGTCTGAAAAGACACATACACCCCAACTTTCATAGCAGCACTGTTTACAGTGTCCAAGACATGAAAACAACCTAAATGTCCATCAACAGATGAATGGATAAAAATGTGGTACATATACACTATGGAATAGTGCGTGTGTGTGTGTGTGTTCTTAGTTGCTCAGTTGTATCTGACTCTGCCACCCCATGGATTGTAGCCTGCCAGGATCGTCTGTCCATGGGATTTCCAGGCAAGAATATTGGAGTGGCTATCCATTCCCTTCTCTAGGGGATCTTCCTGACCCAGGGATCAAATCAGGGCTCCTGCATTGCAGGCAGATTATCAATTGAGCCATCAGGGAAGCCCAAAATGGCATATTACTCAGTCATTAAAAAGAATGGAAATAATGTCATTTGCAGAAACATGGATGGACCTAGAGATTGTCATACTGAGAAAAGTGAGTCAGACAGAGGAGAAATATTGTATGACAAACCTTATATGGGGAATGTAAAAAGAAATGATACAAATGAACTTTTTACAAAGCAGAAACAGTCTCACAGACATAGAGATTGAATTTATGGTTGTCAGGGATGAACAATGAGGCAAGGGATAGTGTGGGGTTTTGGGATTGACATGTACACATGACTATATTTAAAATGAATAACCAACAAAGTGTTACTGTATAGCACAGTAAACTTTGCTCTAAGTTACATGGCAGCCTAGATGGGAGAGGAGTTTGGAAGAGAATGGATACATCTATATGTATGACTGAGTCTCTTTGCTGTCCACTTGAAATTAACACAGCATTGTTAACTGGCTATACTCCAATACAATTTTTTTAAATGCAAAAAAATGCTGCTGGATTTTAAGCTTTCTAGGATTGGAAATAAAAACAAACAAAATAAATGGAATTATATTTTACATCATGTGCAAAGTTAAGTCCAGATACATTAAGAACTTAAATATAAAGCCAAAACTATTGAACTTAAATAAAAAATAGAATTTTAAAAATAAAAACAAAAAACCCCAAAAGTTTCTGCGCAAAAGTTGTGAAGAATGATTGATAATTTCAATTAAAAATAAAACTTTTATTCATGAAAAAATAACAAAAAGGAAGGGATAAGATAGCTATAAATTAAAAGATTTATTTGTAAATCATATGATTAGTTATTGGGCTTCACAGGTAGCTCAAATGGTAAACAATCTACCTGCAATGTGGGAGACCTGGGTTCGATCCCTGGGTCGGGAAGATCCCCTGGAGGAGGGCATGGCAACCCACTCTAGTATTCTCGCCTGAAGAATTCCACGGACAGAGGAGCCTGATGGGCTCTGGTTCTTGGTGTCATAAAGAGTCGGACATGACTGAGTGATTGCTACTAGTACTACTATGATTAGTAGTTATTAGACCTGTAAGAAATAAAGAGATCAAATTAATAATAATAATATAAGAACTACCAACAAAGAAAGCCTCATCTCAGATGAGTTCCCTGACACATTCCACAAACATTTAGAGCAGAATTAGCACTGATTATTCTCAGATATTTTAAAATATGAAATGGAAGGAACACTTTCCAACTAATTTTACAAGGTCAGTATTAACTTGATACCAAAATATTCAAAGACATTACAAAGAAAGAAAACTAGAGAACCATATCTCTTAGGAACATAGGCACAAAAGTCAACAAAATGCTAGCAAATCAAACCCAAGAACATATAAAATGTATTACACAAGACTATTCAGCATGATCAAGTGGTATTTATTCCAGGAAAACAAGGTTGATACAACATTTGAAAATCAATGTAATATACCATATTAATAGAACAAAAATAAAAAAAGAAACACAAGATAAGCTCATCAGATGAAAAAAAGCATTGGACACAGTCTAACACCATTTCTTGATAAAAATGCTCAGCAAGCTAGGAATAGAAGGAAACTTTCAACCTGAAAAGGAAATCTATGAAAAACCCACATCTAACATTTTACTTAATGATGAAATACTGAAAGATTTCCCCCAAGAAGAAGACAATGATGTTCTCTTTTACCATTACCATTCAAACTGTTTTGCAGATTCTAGTCAAGACAATGAGGCAATAAAATTAAAAAAAAAAAAAACTGAGATTGGGAAAGGAGTAAACCTATATTCACAGAGGACACAAGTTTATATATAGGAAATCCTAAAGAATTCCTTAAAAAAATTTATAGCTAATAAACAAGTTCAACAAGGTTGCAGGATACAAGATGAATATAAAAATTCAATTATATTTCTATTCAATAATAATGATAAGTATGCAAATTAAGCAATACTTGCAATAGGATCAAAGTAATAAAATACTTAGGAATAAGGTTTGTTTGTTTGTTTTTTTAAGTGCAAGATATATGTCAAAAGCTACAAAATACCATTGACTGGATTATGGAAAATACCTGGTGGCTCAGATGGTAAAAAATCTGACCACAGTGCAGGAGAACTGGGTTCAATCTCTGGGCTGGGAAGATCCCCTGAAGAAGGGAATGGGAACTTACTCCAGTATTCTTGCCTGGAAACTTCCATGGACAGAGGAGAATGGCAAGTTACAGTCCATGGCGTCACAAAGAGTCAGACATGACCGAGTGACTAACACACACACACACACACACACACACACACACAAAACCAGAGAAAAGAACACAGAGTCCAGTGAAATGTACCAAATTTCCTTTAGTTTCCTATGATTTCAGAGTCAATTTTAACCCATCCCTGCTCTCTTTTATTTCCTGTCTTTTCAATAATTCACTCTTCTATCCATTCTTTTTTTTCTTAGTTAAGCCTTTATTTTATTATTTTTTTCACTCATGTTTTATTTTTATTTATTTATTTTAATATTGTAGTGTTTTTTGTCATACATTGACATGAATCAGCCATGGATTTACATTTATTCCCCATCCTGATCCCCTATCCCACCTCCCTCTCCACCTGATAACTCTGGGACTTCCCAGTGCACCAGGCATGAGCACTTGTCTCGTGCATCCAGCCTGGGCTGGTGATCTGTTTCACCCTAGATAATATACATGTTTCGATGCTGTTCTCTCAAAACATCCCACCCTCGCCTTCTCGCACAGAGTTCAAGAGTCTGTTCTGCACATCTGTGTCTCTTTTTCTGTTTTGCATATAGGGTTATCATTACCATCTTTCTAAATTCCATATATATGTGTTAGTATACTGTGTTGGTCTTTATCTTTCTGGCTTACTTCACTCTGTATGATGGACTCCACTTTCATCCACCTCATTAGAACTGATTCAAATGAATTCTTTTTAACAGCTGAGTAATATTCCATGGTGTATATGTACCACAGCTTCCTTAACCATTCATCTGCTGATGGGCATCTAGGCTGCTTCCATGTCCTGGCTATTATAAACAGTGCTGCGATGAACATTGGGGTACATGTGTCTCTTTCAGATCTGGTTTCCTCGGTGTGTATGCCCAGAAGTGGGATTGCTGGGTCATATGGCAGTTCTATTTCCAGTTTTTTAAGAAATATCCACATTGTTCTCCATAGCAGCTGTACTAGTTTGCATTCCCACCAACAGTGTAAGAGGGTTCCTTTTTCTCCACACCCTCTCCAGCATTTATTGCTTGTAGACTTTTGGATAGCAGCCATCTTGACTGGCGTGTAATGGTACCTCATTGTGGTTTTGATTTGCATTTCTCTGATAATGAGTGATGTTGAGCATCTTTTCATGTGTTTGTTAGCCATCTGTATGTCTTCTTTGGAGAAATGTCTGTTTAGTTCTTTGGCCCATTTTTTGATTGGGTCATTTATTTTTTCTGTAATTGAGCTGCAGGAGTTGCTTGTATATATTTGAGATGAATCCTTTGTCTGTTGCTTCATTTGCTATTATTTTCTCCCAATCTGAGGGCTGTCTTTTCACCTTGCTTATAGTTTCCTCTGTTGTGCAAAAGCTTTTTGGTTTAATTAGATCCCATTTGTTTATTTTTGCTTTTATTTCCAATAATCTGGGAGGTGGGCCATAGAGGATCCTGCTGTGATTTATGTCGGAGAGTGTTTTGCCTATATTCTCCTCTAGGAGTTTTATAGTTTCTGGTCTTACATTTGGATCTTTAATCCATTTTGAGTTTGTTTTTGTGTATGGTGTTAGAAAGTGTTCTAGTTTCATTCTTTTACAAGTTGTTGACCAGTTTTCCCAGCACTACTTGTTAAAGAGGTTGTCTTTTTTCCATTGTATATTCTTGTCTCCTTTGTTGAAGATAAGCTGTCCATAGGTTTGTGGATTTATCTCTGGGCTTTCTATTCTGTTACATTGATCTATATTTCTGTCTTTGTGCCAGTACCATACTGTCTTGATGACTGTGGCTTTGTAGTAGAGTCTGAAGTCAGGCAGGTTGACTCCTCCAGCTCCATTCTTCTTTCTCAAGATTACTTTGGCTATTCGAGGTTTTTTGTATTTCCATACAAATTGTGAAATTATTTGTTCTAGTTCTGTGAAAATTACGGTTGGTAGCTTGATAGGGGTTGCATTGAATCTATAGATTGCTTTGGGTAGTTAAGCCATTTTGACAATATTGATTCTTCCAATCCATGAACACGGTATATTTCTCCATCTGTTTTTGTCCTCTTTGATTTCTTTCATCAGTGTTTTATAGTCCATTCTTTTTTTCTTCATTTATTTTTATTCATTGGAGGCTAATTACTTTAAAATATTGTAGTGGTTTTTGCCATACATTGACATGAATCAGCCATGGATTTACATGTGTTTCCCACCCCGATCCCCCCTCCCACCTCCCTCTCTATCCCATCCCTCTGGGTCTTCCCAGTGCACCAGCCCTGAGCACCTATCTCATGCATCCAACCTGGGCTGGTGATCTGCTTCACCTTTGATAGTATACTTGTTTCAATGCTTTTCATTCTTTCATTCATATAACAAATATTACTTAAATAACCGTTTTATGCCAAACAATATTCTAAGTGTCAGTCATGTATTATAGAGTAAAACAAAGACACTCCCTCTCATGGAGATTACATACTGGTGGTGCGAGATAGACAACAAACAATAAACAATAAAAGTATTCAAATGGCAGGATGTAAAAATTACTGTGAAAAAAATAAGAAAAAGTAAGTATAAAGGAGACTGACAATGTGGGGTGCAGGTGAATAAGACTGGTTGGTAAGTAAGGTGACATTTAAAAAAGACATGAAGAAAGTGAAAGATTTAGCCCTGTAGATTTGTGGAGGTGAGGAGATGGTAGAGGCTATTAAACAGATAAAACAGCCAGGACAGATGCCTTAATGCAAGACAGTGCCTAGAATATTCAAGTAATAATAGCAAGAATGTAAATGTGGTTAGAGTCAGATGATCTGAAATAAAGTAAAGAGAATAGTAGGAGATGAAATCAGAGACATGACATGAGGGTGATGGAGATTATGTAGGGCCTTGTAGATAGATCACTGATACAACTTTGGCTTACATCCTAAGTGAAATGCAGAACTATTGGAGAGTGTTGATCGAGGGAGTGTTTTAATCTAAGATTTAGAGAATTACAATAGCTGCTATGTAAGGACAAGGATGAAGCACAGAAACAAGTTACAGGCTATAGCAAAAATACAAATGAAAAATGAGAGTGGCTTGGATTAGAGTTATAGCACTGGATACAGTAAGAAGTGGTCAAATTTAAATCAATGCTATCTGCCCACAAATCAGATGTAGGGTTTGAGAAAAAGGGAAGAAATACTGTTGCCTCACTGTTTCTGGCCTGTTAAGCTGGATTTCAACAAACCCGCTTTACATCTTAAGTAATATAAGTAGGTAAATGTTTGTTTCTTACAACCAAATGATTATTATGAAAGTGATATTTGGTCAGTTGGATATCAATTGACAAGTGTAGTCAGGATGTTTGTGCCTAGAGTAAACAGGAAAGCAAAATCATATACAAAATAGTGCATTAAAAAGTCTCATTCTTCTCTGGCTATGCCACATGCTACAAGGTACATTTAATTCCAATCAATCTGGAAACTGAATGAAAAAGTGAAATTCTTCAGTTTAAGAATTTCTTTATCAAGAGATCCCACACTTTCTGAATGGAATTTAGTTGATCTCATCAATTGTAACAATCTGATATATTCCCCATATATCAATCAAGAAAAGGATTGGAATGAGTTGGAGGCTCAGTTCCACCAAACTGAAGAGAATGACACACATTCTTACACTGTGAAAGTCTCCCGTTGCTGAAACTTCTTGAGACTTTTCCATCAGAGACCATGGAGCACAAGCAGAGTTTGAAATGCCATGCTCCCATAAGAACTTGCCAGTCTGAGTGGAGTACAAACAGTGGAAGAAAGATGCTTCTACTTTTCAGAAATTTGTACTCCATTCTAGAGAAAAAACATAGTCCCTCCTATTCCTGTATTTCATGAGATACAGCCAACAAGACAGGATTGGCTTTTCAATGTTTAGAAAATATGTATTTTTCACATCTAAACATAATAATGAACTCTCTCCAAAATACAAAGCTTATGGAATTTTAACCTCTCTGAAAGAAGAATCAAGATAATTCATAATCCCTTCATAATAGGGAAATAGAAATAAAAATGAAGTCAGGGCTTACTAAATTTTCAGAGAAAAATAGCACAAATCATGCAGAGGGTTTTTGAAGTAATGAAAATAATGTTGCCCTTTATTTAATATAATGTGTTGATGCTTTAAAGCATATTCACAGTAGTGTCATCATCTGAAAAAGAGGAAACTGAGTATCTGAGAAGTTACTTGACTCTCCTGCTTAAGATCTTTCATCTGCTTAGCAACTAAGACAGGACAAAAAGATAAGGATTAAAATTCATGGGTAAGGATTTTTCCTACTATGTTAAATCTGCCTTTCAAATTTTGAGCTAAAAATTAGGAAAGTAGGCAAAAAAATAATTTGTGTCAGAGGGAAATTAGGTAGGCTTCAAGTTTTTGCATGAGTAGGTATAGCTCTACTCCTTTACCTGTGTAGCGATTTATGGTTGACAACCAATGCACCAATTAATGAAAGCACAGGAAATAGCCTGGCCAAAGAACATGATTCCTAGGAAAATCAATAGGTAACTGTAGCATCTGAGATGGGAGTAGAGGTGAGGAACTATCTAAACAGCAAACACTTTGGAAAACAGCACAATGCTCACAGGCCTACAATGAGTAAGGTAGTTTAAACTAACAGAATCAATCTGTCGTGGTACCTGCTGCTAGTGATTGATAGCCACTATAACTCTTCTCTCAAAGTACCAGTTATGGAGAAATGTAAAACACAAGGCCTAGCATTGATTTGGCAGAAAAATACACCTTCCTTTTGCTGAGTATGGCTAGCTTAGGTATACTATTGACACAAATAGACATTGTGAAGTGATCATGGGAATTAGCATGAGTGTTTATCTTTAGAGATATTGTAAAATACCAGTGAATGGAAAGAGACTTCATTGACCCTGCATGATAATTAAAAGAGAAGGGACATTTTGGTGTACATAATATTCTTATAAAATATTGCATAGAGAGAAGGGACACATGCCAAATAAATATATGCATTACAATAAATCTCTTGCACTGCTGCAATTGCATGAAGCTGTCCTTAATAAGGAAATTATACAACTGAAGCTATTAGTACTGCAGATGTTCCTTCAAGTGAGAGACAATGTACTGATCCATCCACATTGCCTCCCAGATCCTCCTGAAAATTATAATACATATTTAATACAAGGTTGATTGAGATTAAAGGTAAAGTCTATGGCTGGGGAACAAAATAAAGCTAATTGTACTATGAATGAAGTAAATCTGTGGTATCAACTGAATTAACAATATTTCAATAGAGCCAACTGTCCACAGTTAAGATAAAGCATTAACTGAAATGGAAGGAGGATATCATTTGGCCATGAAGAAAATACATTACTACCAAACTCTATATTTTTTCTTTCAAACATGTGAAATATTTCTTCCTGGCTTATTGCTGAGCTCTTTTTGATACCTCTTTCCAAAGGAAAATGATGTTCCATGGAAGTAAGTCTCTGAGTTGACAAATCCTAGGTCTTTCTGGTCCTTTAAAACAATAGGAAGAAACTTTTAGGGTTTAGATGCTTAGAATACTTTACCGAAAAAATATTCTGGATTCTATTTCTAAATCTGAGATAATGTGAGCATGATTTGGTTGAAGGCAATGATTTGGACAAAATCTCCTTTCAAGATACATTCCAGTTCTATGGATCTATGTCTATCTTTCTACCTGATGCAATATAAACACGCTCTACATTGGGTATGTGATTGAGTCTACCTACTCAGGTCAAAGTCATTAGATTCATGGCTTTTGAAAGATGCAAAATTTAAAAGAAAGAATGTTGGATTTGGATGGAGTAAGTTATAATTGATTCATTCCCATATTGGCTAATGTGTTTCACATGCAGAAAAATCCTATTCCTCACCCATTGGTTGGTCTTTCCAGAAAAAGAGTAACTTGAAAAACAAGAGTCACAAAACTATAATAAATCAAATGAAATCCACTTCTAGGTCACAATTAGCCTTGGGACTTACTGATCAAAATAGGTAACTCACATAGAAGCATGTGACATTTTACTGACATGAGGAAAAGCAAGACTGTCAAAGGACATTAGGATTAAAAAGTGAAAATAAAGGAAACAGAACTGCCCCCTACTCTTTAATGCACAACAGGAAACAATGCATTTTTTTCTTAAATTGTATTACCGAAAGTCTTTGAATTTCCATCCAATTTAAGACTCTAATGAAAATGAGAGGTCTATTTTATCCCTCATCTAAGGAAACTTTTGTTATTGTTGTTTAGCCACTAAGCCATGTCCAACTCTTTTACAACCCCATGGACTATAGCCCTCCAGGCTCCTCTGTCTATGGGGTTTCTCAGGTAAGAATACTAGAGTTGGTTGTCATTTTCTTCTCCAGGGGATCATCCCGACTCAGGGATTGAACACGCATCTCCTGCATCTACTGCACTGCAGGTGGATTCTTTACCACTGAGCTACCTAGGAAGCCCCCAAAGAAAACTTTGCCTCTGATCACTTGAAAGAGTTGATTAGCCTTTCCTCTTTCCTTCATAGATTTAGAAATAAGTAAAATGGCAACAGAACTCAGGAATATAATAGGTACCCCCCAAAAAACTAATTTCTATCTTCATATTTATTGTTTTAATCACAAATAGGCAAATTTCAGCATTGTTTCAGAAGCCACTATCTGCTGATAGATTCATAATTCATAAAGGCTAACAGGAGTATCATTAATCTAGTGTTCATCAAGAGGCAAAGTTTGTCTGTTGTCAACTTCAGAAATGCATTGTTTCTTCAAGGCACAGTAAGAAAGGAAACAGCTCAAAATCCCTTTAATTTTTAAAATATGTAAATTGAGAACAATATTTTAAAGCAATTGTTTGTGCTGCTTGGGGTTGCAAGTAAATTTCTTACAACTGCTGAGCCATCTGTTAAACAGAGAGATCTTGCCTATTCAAAAATCTGAACTTATTATTTTTTTTAAATTTCAACAGCTTTTGTTTTGTTTTGGGCTTCTCTCATAGCTCAGTCGGTAAAGAATCCGCCTGTAATGTAAGGGAACCCATTTCAATTCCTGAGTCAGGAAGACCCACTGGAGAAGGGATAGGCTACCCACTCCGGTATTCTTGGGCTTGCCTTGTGGCTCTGCTGGTAAAGAATCCATCTGCAATGTGAGAAAACTGGGTTTGATCCCTGGGTTGAGAAGATCCCCTGGAGAAGGGAAGGGCTACCTGCTCCAGTATTCTGGCCTGGAAAATTCCAGGGACTATACAGTCCATGGAGTTGCAAAGAGTCAGACATGACTGAGCTACTTTCACCTAGTTTTAGCCCCCTAAAAAACAAATAACCTAGTAAATAGTTCATGCTATTCATGGGTCAAGTTAGGTAGAAAGGGAAAGAAGCTATCCTTTGAAAATTGTTTTAAACTCTTCTTTCTGTAGAGAAAGGACAACACACTCACACCTCTGAGGTCTTTCACCTGCACCATCTATGGCCAAGCAATTGTCAGATTTGGAATTTCTCTTGACTTTGAAATATTACCCTTTATATGAAAGAATGTGAAGGGCTGTGCAACCAATAATATAATTTCTAGATAGACAGCCTTCTAACCACAAATTCTTACATAAGATCTCATCCTTGAGTAATGTTTCTATGCTGCTAAATATAGTGTTCATATCTGTGTTAAATGAATTCTGATTAGCATAGTGGTCCCAATGTTTTCAACACAACACACAACCAGTTACATACTACCTCAATATGTTTTAGTATAAAACATTTTCATGGATTTTTAAGTGAATTGCTTTTAAATATCCATTGATCATCTTCATCTTTAGCTTTATATATATCTGCAAATGTAGCACATGTACCTGATACAGTTATATTCAAAACTATCAGATGTTCAGAACTTAATTTTATGTAGTTGCATACTGTATTACAACAAAAAAATATCACTCAAGTTCAGTCAATAGTATCTGCTGAGCAACTATGATTTCCTAGCTAACCATATGCCCTATTCTTCAACAAAATAACAGATAATCTACATAATTCAGAGTCCATCTTTTATAGTCTACTGTGTTTCAAATTAATGTGATTTAATGATCAGTCAGTCAATTCAGTTGCTCATTCGTGTCCAAATCTTTGGAACCCCATGGACTGCAGCACGCCAGACTTCCCTGATCATCACCAACTCCCAGAGCTTACTCAAACTCATATCCATCGAGTGATGGATGCCATCCAAACATCTCACCCTCTGTCGTCCCCTTCTCCTCCTACCTTTAATCTTTTCTATCTATTAACAACCAATATGGTGGTCAGCACTGTGTTAAAAAGGAGACAGTCTTATAATCAAGTTTTTCCATCTAAATAAGAACAAGTTAGTTATTTAATAGCAAGTAAAATATATCAGCTACCCTCCTTAGATTAGAAACAGAGAAGTCCAGGGCTGAAAGTAATACAAGGAAGGAAACTATATTCTCATGAAAATATATCTATTTTCAACACCAATTTTATTTCCTACCATAACCACAGTGTCCTCCTATGTTCCTCAGGCCTTTAGGTAAATAGAGGGAAGAGATGAGCATCAGATATCCAAGGACCTGGGAAAGGAAAGGAGAGATGAAGCCATAGAAATAAACTTTTACAATTTTCAACAAAGCACTTTTATAGAAAAATAATAGCTTTTCTTTAAACTCAGTGCAGCATGACCTGTTTTATATACTGAAGTTGACAAATATTTGAGACTAAAGTTTAGAATTTGTTAGCAAGGTGGACACTTTTATAATTAGCATATTTGTTAATGAATGAGTGAGATAGTGGCATGATGCAGAGAACCACGTTAGAGCAGACTTTGTTTTATCTTGTTTTGTTTTCATTTTAGAAACCCCAACCCCAGCTTGGTGACTGAGTCATAGTAGGTACTAAGAAACAGGTTTTTGAGTAAATGGATGACAAGAATGAAAAAGGAAATCAATGATGAAAAGAGGAGTGAAAAGGGAGAGAGAAGCACAGATAGAAGCCAAGTTGAGCTTGGTCCACACAGAGGCAATCAAAAAATAATAACAGTCACTTGGACTTTCACACTTCCAGGACAGTATTACAGTATTTTTACCGCCCTATGTCCCCAAATAATAATCTTTTTAAGGTAAAAAGCTGATAATTTCCTTTATCTTAATGGGTATAGACAGCTTCTAGAGTATTTACAGGACATTCTAATTTGTCCATAAAATGTTCATTTTTATCCAATTATAATAAATGTCTATTTTTTACCTTACTCTAAGTAACATATTGAAACCTTTAATCTTCCTTTTTGCATTAGTATTAAAGATCACCTTCAATATCAGAATTACAAAATTTCTCCATTTACAAATTAACTTTCTCAATTGAAATTTGAATTCAGACTTTTGACAGAAAAAAAAGCTCACCGACCACTATCACAGTTCTAACAGACAGTAGTTATCTGTCATGAACCAATAGGTCAACTAGCCTGCCATAGTCTCTGTAAAAAGCCCATTGTGTCTTTGCTAAATATTTTATAAATTGGAAAACATAAAACTTCAATCAGCAAATCTGTCCCAGGCCTTCCCAGAAGCTAAGGAAAAATAAAATATGAATGTGTCTATGTGCTCGCATTTAGAATTAAATATACCTCCCTTTGAATTATGCCTACTGAAGCAATAGCTTGCCAATACTTTTTCGTAGTATATTAAGCATATTTGACTCTTATTAATTGTATATATACATATTACATGTGTATATATATATATATATATATGGCTCTGGAGTAAAAGAAACATGAAGACACTACAAATAGAGAAAAGAACATAATCTGTGAATTTACTGGAATCGATATTTTCATAACTTAGCATTTGACCAGAGAAAAACAGCTGGTAGAGATTTTAGCCTCAAAATTTGTTTTTTGTCAGTAGTTTTTTAGACTAGTAATCTAAAACAAAGTTGTAGGAATAGGAGGGGAAATGAGGAAGTAATAAACAATGAAAATGAAAGGAGACATTCAATGAGCTCAAGATAGAGTGATTAGAAGCATTTCTTGAATGAAGTAAAACAGTATGGGGCTGGAATCTAAGATCTGATGTTCACTAGGTTTAAAAGTTTTACCATCACATCAGAAAAAAAAAAATACCTAGGAATAATCCAACCTAAAGAGGTAAAAGACCTATACTCAGAAAACTGTAAGACACTAATGAATAAAACTGAAGACAACATGGATGAAAAGATATACCATGTTTCTGGATTGGAAGAATTAACATTGTTAAAATGGCCATACTACCCAAGGCAACATACAGATTCAATGCAATATCTATCAAAATATCCAAGGTATTTTTCACAGAACTAGAATCAAAAATTTTAAAATTTGTATGGAAATACAAAAGACCTTGAATAGCCAAAATAGTATTTAGAAAGAAGGACAGAGCTGGAGTAATCATGCTCTCTGACCTCACACTATACTTCAAAGCTACAGAAATCAAAACAGTATGGTCCTGGCACAAAAACAGAAACACAGATCAATGAAACAGAAGAGAAAGCCCAGAAATAAATCCATACACTTATGGTCAATAAATCTATGACAGAAGAAGCAAGAACATACCAATAGAGATGACGCAGTATCTTCAATAAGTGGAAAAAACTGGACAACTACATGTTCAGTTCTGTTCAGTTCAGTCACTCAGTCATATCTGACTCTTTGTGACCCCATGGACTGTAGCATGCCAGGCCTCCCTGTCCATCACCAACTCCCAGAGCTTACACAAACTCATGTCCATCAAATTGGTGATGCCATCCAACCATCTCATCCTCTATCGTCCCCTTTTCCTCCTGCCTTCAATCTTTCCCAGGATCAAGGTCTTTTCCAATGAGTCAGTTCTTCACATCAGGTGGCAAAAGTATTGGAGTTTCAGCTTCAGCATCAGTCCTTCCAATGAATTTTCAGGATTGATTTCCTTAAGGATTGATTGGTTTGATCTCACAGCTACCTGTGAAAGAATGCAATTAGAAGATTTTCTAACATCATATACAAAAATAAAATAAAAACCTAAATGTAAGACTGGAAACTATAAAACTATAGAAAAGCATAAGCATACCTCCATGACAAAAATTGTAGCAATATTTTTTGGACCTGTCTCCTAAAGCAAAGGAAATAGAAGTGAAAATAAACAAATGGGACTTAATTAAATGCTTTTTCAAAGCAAAAGAAACCATCAACAAAAGGCAAAGCCAACATACTGAATGGGAGAAAGTATTTTCAAATGGTATAATTCATAAAGGGCTAGCATCTAAAATATATAGGCAGCTTATACAACTCAATATCAAAAAAGCAAACAAATTAATTTAAAAGTGAGAAGAAAACCTGAATAGACATTTTTCCAAAGAAGACATGCAGATGACCAAAAAGATGCTCAATATTATTAGTCATTAGAGAAATGCAAGTTAAAACCACGATGAGATGTCACCTTACACCTGTCAGAATGGCTATCATTAAAAGAAAGCAAAGAACAAATATTGGCAAGGATGTGGAAGAAAGAGATGCATTGTTGATGGGAAAATTGGTGCAGCCACTGTGGAAAACAGTATGAATATTTCTCAAAAAACTAGCAGTAGAATTACTGTATGGTCTAGCAATTCCACTCCTGAATATATATTTGAAATTTTTAAAAATGAAAATACAAATTCAGTAAAAGTACATTCACCCCAATGTTCAGAGAAGTATTTACAACTTGCCAAAATATTGAAGTAACCTAAGGGTCCATCAACAGATGAATGGATAAAGAAGATGTAGCACACACACACACACACACACACACATATGAGTCAGCCATAAAAAAAATGGAATTATGCTATTTGCAAAAACATGAATGGACTTGGAGGGTATCATGCTAAGTGAAATAAATCAGACAGAGAATGACAAGTACTGTATATTATCACTTATATGTGGAATCTAAAATGTGTGTGTGTGTGTGTGTGTGTGTGTGTGTGTGTGTGTGTGTGAAAGTGGCTCTGTTGTGTTCGATTCTTTGCAACCTCATGGACTATACAGTCCATGGAATTCTCCAGGCCAGAATACTGGAGTGGGTAGCCTTTCCTTTTCCAGGGGATCTTCCCAACCCAGCGATCAAACTCAGGTCTCATGCATGGCAGGTGGATTCTTTACCAGATGAGCCACAAGGGAAGCAGTATGCCCAAAAGGGCAGTTCAATTCAGTCTTCAGCACATTCTTGTATTTTTTTGTGTGTGAAAATCTTTAATTCTTGTTTTTTAGTTCTTTATTTTATTGAAGTATAGTTAATTAACATTATATTAATTTTAGATATATGGCACAGTGTTTCAGTATTTTTACATATTATACTATATTAAAAGTTATTCCAAAACAATTGTTATGATATGCTGTGATATGCAGTGCAATATAAAGTTTTTGCTTATCTATTTTATACACAGTAGTTTATCTCTTAAGGTCCTGGATACAGTTAAATCTTGTTTTTAAATTCTGTTTCTCAAATTAAACTGACTCAAGTTTAATAATATTGTATACTTATATATGGCTATCCAGGTGGTACTAAGTGGTAAAGAACATGCCTGCCAGTGAAAGAGACATAAGAGCTTGGGATTCAATCCCTGGGTCAGTAGGATCCCCTGGAGGAGGGTATGGCAACTCACTCCAGTATTCTTGTCATAGACAGAAGATCCTGGCAGGCTACAGTCCATAGGGTCACAAAGAGGTGGACACAACTGAAGTGACTTAGCAAACACACATGCATGCTTATACCCTCCATTATTTTCCTTATATATACTCCTTAATTTTTTTGAGCTCCAAAATCACTGTGGATGGTGATTGCAGCCATGAAATTAAAAGGCGCTTACTCTTTGGAAGGAAAGTTATGACCAACCTAGATAGCATACTAAAAAGCAGAGACATTACTTTGCCAACAAAGGTCCGTCTAGTCAAGGCTATGGTTTTTCCAGTAGTCATGTATGGATGTGAGAGTTGGACTGTGAAGAAAGCTGAGCGCCAAATAATTGATGCTTTTGAACTGTGGTGTTGAAGCAGACTCTTGAGAGTCCCTTGGACTGCAAGGAGATCCAACCAGTCCATCCTAAAGGAGATCAGTCCTGGGTGTTCATTGGAAGGACTGATGTTGAAGCTGATATTCCAAACTTTGGCCATCTCATGCGAAGAGTTGACTCATTGGAAAAGACCGTATTGCTAGGAAGGATTGGGGTCAGGAGGAGAAGAGGACGACAGAGGATGAAATGGCTGGATGGCATCACTGACTCAATGGACATGAGTTTGAGTAAATTCCGAGAGTTGGTGATGGACAGGGAGGCCTGGCATGCTGCGATTCATGGGGTCTCATAGAGTCAGGCACGACTGAGTGACTGAACTGAACTGAATTACTTTACTATATTGTAGTGTTTTTTGTCATACATTGACATGAATCAGCCATGGGTGTACATGTGGCCACCATCCTGAAACTCCCTCCCACCTCCCTCCCAATCCCATTCCTCAGAGTTGTCCCAGTCCACTGGCTTTGAGTGTCCTGTTTCATGCATTGAACTTAGACTGGTCATCTATTTCACATATGGTAATAAACAAGTGTCAATGCTATTCTCTCAAATCATTCTACTCTCACCTTCTCCCATAGAGTCCAAAAGTCTGTTCTTTAAGTCAGTGTCTCTTTTGATGTCTCCAGTATAGGGTCACCATTTCCATCTTTCTAAATTTCTTATATATGCATTAATATACTGTATTGGTGTTTTTCTTTCTGACTTACTTCACTCTGTATAATAGGCTGCAGTATCACCCACCTCATTAGAACTGATTCAAATGTGTTCTTTTTAATAGCTGAGTAATATACCAGTGTGTATATGTACCATGGCTTTCTTATCCATTCGTCTGTCAGTGGACATCTAGGTTGCTTCCATATCCTAGCTATTGTAAACATTGCTGTGATGAACACTGGGGTACAGGTGTCTCTTTCAGTTCTGGTTTCCTCAGTGTGTATGCCCAGCAGTGGGATTGCTGGGTCATATGGCAATTCTATTTCCAGTTTTTTAAGGACTCTCCACACTGTTCTCCTTAGTGGCTGTACTAGTTTGCATTCCCACAAGAAGGGTAAGAGGGCTCTCTTTTCTCTGAACCCTCTCCAGCATTTATTGTATGAAGACATTTTGTAGCAGTCATTCAACCATTGTGAGATGGTACCTCATTGTGGTTTTGTTTTGCATTTCTCTGATAATGAGTGATGTTGAGCATCTTTTCATGTGTTTGGCAACCATCTGTATGTCTTCTTTGAATAAATGTCTGTTTAGTTCTTTGGCCTATTTTTTGATTGAGTCGTTTATTTTTCTGGAATTGAGCTGCAGGAGCTGGTTGTATATTTTTGAGATTAATACTTTGTCCACCCCTTTGTTTGCTATTATTTTCTACCATTCTGAAGGCTGTCTTTTCACCTTGCTTATACTTTGCTTCATTGTGCAAACACTGTTAAGTTTAATTAGGTCCCCTTTATTTTTGCATTTATTTCCATTACTCTGGGAGGTGGGTCGTAGAGGATTCTGCAAGAGAGTGTTTTGCCTATGTTTGCCTCTAGGAGTTTTATAGTTTCTGGTATTACATTTTTAATCCATTTTGAGTTTATTTTTGTGTATGGTGTTAGAAAAAGTTCTAGCTTCATTCTTTCACAGGTGGTTGACGAGTTTCCCAGCACCACTTGTTAAAGAGATTGTCTTTTCTCCATTGTATATTTTTTGCCTCCTTTGTCAAAGTTATTGTGTCCATAAGTGAATGGATTTATATCTGGTCTTTCTATTTTGTTCCATTGATCTATATTCCTGTCTTTGTTCCAGTACCATACTTTCTTAATGACTCTAGCTTTGTAGTATAGTCTGAAGTCAGGCAGGTTGATTCCTCCAGTTTCATTCTTCTTTCAAATAATTGCTTTGGCCATTTGAGGGTTTTTGTATTTCCATACAAATTGTGAAATTATTTATTCTAGTTCTGTAAAAAAAAAAAATGCCTTTGGTATCTTGATAGAGATTGCATTGAATCTACAGATAGCTTTTAGTAGTATACTCATTTTCACTATATTGATTCTTCTCATCCATGGACATGCTATATTTCTCCATCTATTTGTGTCCTCTTTGATTTCATTCATCAGAATTTTATCGTTTTCTATATATGTAGATCTTTTGTTTCTTTAGGTACATTTATTCTTAGGTATTTTATTCTTTTCATTGCAATAATGAATGGAATTGTTTCATTAATTTATCTTTCTGTTTTCTCATTGTTAGCGTATAGGAATAGAGGGATTTCTGTGTGTTAATTTTATATCCTGTATGTTTACTATATTCATTGATTAGCTCTAGTAATTTTATGGTGGTGTCTGTAGGGTTTTCTATATAAAGGATCATGTAATCTACAAACAGTGAGAGTTTTACTTCTTCTTTTCCAATCTGGGTTCCTTTTATTTCTTTTTTCTCCTCTGATTGCTGTGGCGAAAACTTCTTAAACTATGTTGAATAGTAGTGGTGAGAGTGGGCACCCTTGTCTTGTTCCTGATGTTAGGGGAAATGCTTTCAATTTTTCAGCAAGGAGGATAATGATTGCTGTATGTTTAACATATATGGCTTTTATTATGTTGAGGTATGTTCCTTCTATGACTGTTTTCTGGAGGTCTTATTTTTGTTTGTGTTTTCATAAATGCTTGTTGAATTTTGTCAAAGGCTTTCTCTGAATCTGCTGAGATAATCATATGGCTTTTATCTTTCAACTTGTTAACATGGTCTATCACATTGTTTGATTTGTGAATATTGAAGAATCCTTGCATCCCTGGGATAAAGCCCACTTGGTCAGGATGTATGACCTTTTTAATACGTCATTGGATTCTGTTTGCTAGAATTTGGATAAGGATTTTTGCATCCATGTTCATCAGTGATATTGACCTGTAGTTTTCTTTTTTAGTGGCATCTTTGTCTGGTTTTGGTATTACGGTGATGGTGGCCTCATAGAATGAGTTGGGCAGTTTACCTTCCCCTGAAATTTTCTGGAAGATTTTAAGTAGGATCAATGTTAGTTCTTCTCTAAATTTTGGTAAAATTCACCTGTGAAGTCATCAGCTCCTGGGCTTTTCTTTGTTGGAAGATTTTTTATTACAGTTTTGATTTTCATGCTTGTGATGGGTCTGTTAAGATTTTCTATTTCTTCCTGGTTCGGTTTTGGACGGTTATATTTTTTCTAAGAATTTATCCATTTCTTCCAAGTTGTTCATTTTATTGTCACATAGTTGCTAATAGTGGTTTCTTATTATATTTTGTATTTCTGTGTTGTCTGTTGTGATTTCTCCATTTTCATTTCTAGTTTTGTTGATTTTAATCTTCTCCCTTTTTTTTTTTTTTTTTGATCACTCTGGCTAATGGCTTGTCTATTTTATTTATCTTCTCAAAGAACTAGCTTTTAGTTTTGTTGATTTTTGCTATAGTCCCCTTTGTTTCTTTTTCATTTATTTCTGCCCTGATTTTTACGTTTTCTTTCCCTCTATTAATCCTGGGTTTCTTCATTTTTTCTTTTTCTAGTTGTTTTAGGTGTAAACTTAGGTTATTTATTTGATTTTTCTCCTGTATGTTGAGGTAAGCTTGTATTGCTATGAACCTTCCCCTTAGCACTGCTTTTACTGAATCCCATAAGTTTGGGTTGTTGTGTTTTATTTTTCATTTCTTCCTATGCATATTTTGATTTCTTATTTGATTTCTTCTGTTATTTGTTGGTTATTTAGACACATGTTGTTTAGCCTCCATATGTTTGTGTTTTTATTAATTTTTCCCCTGTATTTGACATCTAATCATAGCACATTGTGATCAGAGAAGATGCTTGAAATGAATTCAATTTTTTTGAATTTACCAAGGCTACATTTATGGCCCAGGATGTGATGTATCCTGGAGAAGGTTCCGTGTGCACTTGAGAAAATGGTGAAATTCCTTGTTTTGAGGTGAAATGTCCTATAGGTATCAATTAGGTCTAACTGGTCCATTGTATCATTTAAAGTTTGTGTTTCCTTGCAAACTTTCTGTTTGGTTGATCTATCCATAGGTGTGAGTGGGGTATTAAAGTCTCCCACTATTACTGTGTTACCATTAATTTCCCCTTTCATACTTGTTAACATTTGCCTTACATTTGTGGTGTTCCTATGTTAGGGCTTCCCTGGTGACTCAGATGGTAAAGTGTCTGTCTGCAATGCTGGAGACCTGGGTTCAATCCCTGAGTTGGGAAAATCCCCTGGAGAAGGAAATGGCAACCCACTCCAGTACTCTTGCCTGAAAAATCCCATGGTCAGAGGAGCCTGATAGGCTACAGTCCATGGGGTTGCAAAGAGTCAGACATGACTGAGCGACTTTACTCACTTACTTTACTATCTTAGGTGCAAATATATTTATAGGTGTTATATCTTCTTCTTGGATTGATCCTTTGATCATTATGTAGTAACCTTCTTTGTCTCTTTTCATGGCCTTTATTTCAAAGTCTATTTTATCTGATATGAGTATGGTTACTCCTTTCTTTTGGTCTCCATTTGAATGAAATACTTTTTCTCAGCCCTTCACTTTCCATCTCTATGTGTCCCTTCTTTGAGGTGGGTCTCTTGTAGACAGCATATATAGACATCTTGTTTTGTATCCACCCAGCCAATTCTTTGTCTTTTGGTTGTGGCATTCAACTCATTTACATTTAAAGTAATTATTGGTAACTATAATCCCATTGTCATTTACTTTGTTGTTTTGGGTTCGAGTTTATAAAACTGTTCTGTATTTCTTGTCTAGAGAAGATCCTTTAGCATTTGTTGAAAAGCTGGTTTGGTGGTGCTGAAATCTCTCAGCTTTTGCTTGTCTGTAAACCTTTTTTTTATTTGTCATTCATATTTGAATGAGATCCTTGCTGGATATAGTAATCTGGGTTTATGTTTTTCTTTTTCATCACTTTAAGTATGTCCTGCCATTCCCTTCTGGCCTAGACTCTGAAGAGTCTCTATTGAAAAATCAGCTGTTATCCTTATAGGGATCCACTTGTGTGTTATTTGTTGCTTTCCCTTGCTGCTTTTAATATTTGTTCTTTGTGTTTGATCTTAATTAATTTGATTAACATGTGTCTTGGGGTGTTTCACTTTGGGTTTATCCTCTTTGGGACTCTCTGGGTTTCTTGGACTTGGGTGGCTATTTCCTTCCCCATCTTAGGGAAGTTTTCAACTATTATGTCCTCAAGTATTTTCTCATGGCTTTTTTTTTTTTGGTCTTCTTCTTCTGGAACTCCTATGATTCAAATGTTGGGGCATTTGACATTGCCCTAGAGGTCTCTGAGGTTGTCCTTATGTCTTTTAATTATTTTTTCCTCTCTGCTTCATTTATTTCCACCATTCTGTCTTTCACTTTACTTATCCTATCTTCTGCTGTTGGTTATTCTACTGTTGGTTTCCTCCAGAGTGCTTTTTATCTCAGTTATTGTGTTATTTATTATTGATAGGCTCTTTTTTGTTTCTTTTATGTCTTTGTTAAACGTTTCTTGCATCTTCTGAATCCTTGTCTCTAGTCTATTTATCTGTGACTCCATTTTGTTTTCAAGATTTTGGATCATCTTTACTATCATTATACTGATTTTTTTTTTTAAGGTAGAATCCTATCTCCTCATCTTTTGTTTGGTTTTGTGGGCTTTTATCATGTTCCTTGTCCTGTTGAATATTTCTCTGCCTTTTCATTTTGTTTACACTGCTTTGTTTGGGGTGGCCTTTCTGTAGGCCAGAAGTTTGTGGTTCCTCTTTGTTATGGAGCTTGCTCCTTGTGGGTGGGGTTGGACTAGTGTCTTGTCAAGGTTTCCTGATTAGGGAAGCTTGTGTCTGTGTTCTGGTGGGTGGAGCTGAATCTCTTCTCTCTGGAGTGCAATGAAGTGTCCAGTAGTGAGTTTTTGGGTGTCTATGGGTTTGGCATGGCTTTGGGCATGTATTTTAATGCTCCAGGCTGTGTTCCTTCGTTGCTGGAGAATTAGCATTGTATATCTTGCTCTGGAACTTGTTGGCTGAAGATTAGATTCTTAAAGGTACAAAATTGAGAAGAAATACCAAAAAGCAAAGATTAAGAATCTAGAGTAGATGTTAGATTCTCTAAAATACAACACTAAAAATACAAAGCAAAATCAACCACAAAATTATAAAGTATATATGTATGAAATTTGCTTTAAAAATAGGGTCTTTCCATGTGTATGCCAGTGTTCACCACAGCACTGTTTATAATAGCCAGGATATGGAAGCAACCTTGATGCCCATCAGCAGATGAATGGATAAGGAAGCTGTGGTACATATACACCACGGAATATTACGCAGCCATTAAAAAGAATTCATTTGAACCAGTTCTAATGAGATGGATGAAACTGGAGCCCATTATACAGAGTGAAGTAAGCCAGAAAGATAAAGACCAACACAGTATACTAACGCATATATATGAAATTTAGAAAGATGGTAATGATAACCCTATATGCAAAACAGAAAAAGAGACACAGATGTACAGAACAGAATTTTGGGCTCTGTGGGAGAAGGCAAGGGTGGGGTGTTTCGAGAGAACAGCATCAAAACATGTATATGATCTAGGGTGAAACAGATCACCAGCCCAGGTTGGATGCATGAGACAAGTGCTCCGGCCTGGTGCACTGGGAAGACCCAGAGGGAACGGGTAGAGAGGGAGGTGGGAGGGGGGATCGGGATGGGGAATACATGTAAATCCATGGCTGATTCATGTCAATGTATGACAAAAACCACTACAATATTGTAAAGTAATTAGCCTCCAACTAATAAAAATAAATGGAAAGAAAAAGAAAAAAAAATAGGGTCATTTTTGCAAGGTAATAGTAAGTTATAAAAATGAAAATTAAAGAGTAATAAAGAACTAAAAAAAATAAAAAAACATGATAACAGTAAATATATATCTAGGAATTTCTCTGGAGCTGTTTGTTGAGGGCAGTGTGGGATCAGTTCAGTTTCAGACAGTTCCTTGTTCCAACTTGTAATTCTTCTCAAAGTCTATAATCCCCTTCCAATGCTTAGTCAACATTAACGACAGGGTTTTAATCCGTTGTACCTGTCACTTGCAGAGTGGTTCTCTCTTCTTTATTTTGACTTCCTCTGTTTACAAGTCTCTTCATTGTGCAATTTCCACCCTGACACAAGGGGGCAAAGGTGGTCACTTTTTAGGCTCACTTGTTCAGTTGTGTTTTGGGGAGGGAGGGACACTGCAAACAAATATCACTGGCATGTGTGTGGAGTGCTCGCAGTATATGGACCACAGTGGGTTTGCCCCTGCTCACGGCAGCGTGCGCTTTCTGGGTCTACACTGCTCAGGCTCCAGGTTGCTCTGCAGGGGTACTGTCCAACGTGGGTCCTGTGTTTCATTCACTTCCCAGGTCTAAGCTGCTCAGGTTCAGATTCTCAGGTATTCCACAAGGGGACAGACTTGGTTGGTTTTGTGTTTTGTGCCCTTCCCGGGTCTGAGCAGCTCAGGTGACCAGGTTCTGTGTGAGTACACTGTCCCAGGTGGGCCCTGTGAGTTAATCAAGTCCCTGATCCTGGCTGCTCATTTCTGGGGTGCACCTCGAGAGCACCATCTCTGGTGTGCCATGTGTCTCCTCTGGGGAGCTGATCTCAAACTTCGACCCTCCTGGCAGATGTCAACCTTCCAGGATCCCAGGAAGACGTGGTTGGCAACTGGGGGAGCCTGCTCACAATTTGGTGGAAGATGCTGGTCTCTGGGGCTGAGATTGCTCCTTGCCTTTCAGCTCTCATTGTCGCACACCTGCCTCTCTGCCTCCGGTGGGAGGTAGGGGCCTGTACGCAGCCCGCTAGCTCTCCTTTGGTATTTGCTCAATCCTTTGTTCTGTGAGTGGGCCAGGCTGCACCTTAGGTTAGAGCCTTTCAAGGGCAAGTTCTTTTTTTCTCTTCTTCTGACTATCCCACAGTTTGGGTGGCTATCTCATGTTATCTTCTTCAGATTGTCCTCAGGGCATTCATGCCTGGTCCTTACCCTAAGGACCAATGATGCAGCCTGTGCCTCCCTGTCTGTCGTATCCACTTCGACAGCACAGGTTCCCAAAATGTGGCATGGCGAAAGAATGAGAAACACTCAAGAAAGTTACATCAGGGATCAGGGTACCAACACCACCACGAGGTGAATGTGCTCAAACTGATCTCAAGTCTGCTTTATTATACTTTTTGAGATTTGCTTGTACGTGTTTACATGAGCATAGTAGGCCAGCTGACCTTCAATGATAATCCTGTGCAGTTAACATTTAACATTTTTGTATCCTTGTTTTTCTGCCTCAAGGACAAAGACCCAGTTAATCTTTATGTGCCTCCTTGGCTTTCCATCCCCAGGCATATATCCTGCTTTCAAGAGGTTTTTTGTTCTTTCTTTGATTCCTTCAGGAGTCACATACTGAGTCGTGTCCTCTCAGCAAGATTAATTCTTTTGCCAGGCCTTTTAGTAGGCCTGTCTTCTACACTGTCCAGCCCCTGCTCGCTGGTGGTGGATGGGAGTGTCTAGGCTACTTCTCCACTGGAAGTTGCATTTAGGCGTGTGTTCTGTGCTGCTGTTGTTGTTGTTGTTTTTCCTTCCAGGTTTTTTTGCCCTCTGAGATTCCAAAACTCCCCACAGACCTACCCGTGACAGGGTTTCCTGCTGTTTGGAAACTTCTCTTCCTTCACAAATCCCTTCCCATGATGGGTCTCCATCCCTAACTCTTTAATCTCTCTTTTTGTCTTTTATATTTTGTCCTACCTCCTTCTGAAGAGAATGGGCTGCCTTTCTGGGTGCCTGGTGTCCTCCAACAGTGTTCAGAAGTTGCTTTGTGGAAGTTGCTCAGCATTCAAATGATCTTCTGATGAATTTGTGGGGGAGAAAGTGGTCTCCCTGTCATATTCCTTCACCATCTTGGCACCACCTACAGAACTCTTCAATTTTTAATCAGCTGATCCTTTTGGGAATACAAAACCATCATAATCTTTTGATCTCATCCTCTTGGGTTTGTTACCAGGGGAAAAATAATCACCATATTTAAGTTCATAAAATATTATAGGTAAGATATTTTTTACAGCAAAACAAACGTGAAGACAATATTACCTTATTACATGTATAAAGATTTAAGTGATTAATTCACAGACTACTTAATGATAGTTAAATATTAAAATCCATGTAGAAGAAGTAATATTTACTTAGCTTTTACTATTTCCCATGCATCAGATTTAGAATTGTATATTGTCATAATAGTGAATCCTAATGCTCAGTCTCTTAAGTACGTGTTATTCTTGATTATGGCTCAGATGGTAATGAATCCACCTGCAATGAAGAAGACGTGGGTACAATCCTTGAGTTGGGAGGATTCCCTAGAGGAGGGCATGGCAACCCACTCCAGTATTTTTGTCTGGAGAATCCCTATGGACAGGGGAGCCAGGCAGGCTACACTCCATGGGGTTGTAAAGAGCCAACATGACTGAACGACCAAACACAGCACACAGCATGTTCTTTATTGTATCTTGACATTTTGCAGATAAAGAAACTGCTGTTAAGCAAGTCTAAGTAAATTTTTTCATTGTTACATAACCTGAATTTGAACCAAGGTTTTACTGACTAGAGCCTGTTCTCTTTCCACTAACTATGCTATCCCCACCCCAAAAAGCACTCAGATATTGTTTACAAAAATCTAAAAAAATGAAATGCTTCTCATATCTGGATCAGATCTAGTATCAAAAAAAAATAGAGTTTTGCCCTAGGTATAAGCTCACATAATGGTTAGAACACTCCTCTATCCTATTCTCCCTATTGATGCCATAGAGTATTTGATGGTTGCAATATATATCAAAGGCAGCAGACACAGAAGCAACATCTGGGAAAATACCTATGTCTAACAAGGGATAAACAATAAATTATTAGGAAAACAAAAAGTAGGTCCTAGTGGAACCTGCACTGCGTGGCAATCTTACACTTCTCTTAGCCATTCCTTTACCTCTCTCATAGCTTACTTCCTTATTGTTTGCTCCTTTTCCCTTCCTCATCTGCCTACTTGGACCCAGCACATTTACCAGGAACAACTCTCCAAATAAGTGTGAAAATTACTGAAAAAAATTTAAAATTATAGTAATGTATCCACAATACTCTTCTTTCATTTTCTACAGATATTTCACCATTCTTTACTGCTTACACTGTGTGTTTTTGATTCAGTTCCTAATATACATAAAGTCCTGATTTGTATGAAGAAACATATACATCTTCAGTAATCACTGAAAATGTTCTCCAACCTTCTAGTATAATATCAGGCACACAATGGGTGCTCAGTATCCATATTTGTTCATGGTGATAGTAATAATTATGATAATCATCATAGACCTGGTCTGTTTTTTAAAAAGCTATAGTTTGTGACACTAGAATGCCATTTAAGTTATCTCAGTGACTACCGATTAGTGTCTCCTATTAAAGCATAGAGTTTATGATAAAGTTAATATAAGAACCATTAAAACACTGCTTTGCACTTATAGATATTCTTGGTGTTTAAAACTCTAATTTTATCTCGAAGGAGTCTAACAAGTGTGATGACAGCTGGTATAGGATTTTAGAAAAAAATGATAAGACAAAATGAAAATGCTCATTGCATGTTGAACTCTTCACAGAATATGTCAGCAACAGACCAAAATTGTGAAATATATCAGAACACACACCTGATGGTTTGCAGTGAAAATAGAACCACTCAACATTTCCTCTAAGAGACCCACAGTCCTTGTTACCCACTGGCCTGTACTGTGCTATTCTGGGGAAGCATGTATAGTCCCTGGGGCCTTTGCATCATCATATGTAAAAAGACTGGCACAGACCTCAGTAAGCTACTTAATACCCAGCATTCTCTACTTCCAACATACATTTAAGATATATAAATTTTAAAATCCCCAAAGAAGTTTTGGAATTTACCTTTAAAAGAAAAACATTTAAAATAATTGAAATCAATATGCAATTAGAATATGTGATCTGTCCAGAAAGTGAGAAAATCATTATTGACAATAGATTTTGGCAAAGCTTAGGAAGGGAATATGTTGACATTTGCACATGCATAAATGCATGATATTAAATTGTTATGAGTCAAATTCACTGATCAGGAAAACTATGGGTAAAAAGAATTTCTGAAGAGTTAATGTTGGCTCCATTTAGTCTGGGACTCTGGAGAATGGGTGTTTGCTAAGAATATAAAACTTCTCCAAACTAAATAGCCCTTTCATGACTCTCAAAAGTAAGTTGGAATCTTTTCAAGATTAAACATTCTTCTAAAATTTATACAACTTCTTGAACCTTAAAGTGCCATGAGTAGCTTTCTTTTTATTACTCTTCCTTTCAAAATTCTGGAAACTTCAGAAAAAAAAAATAAATTAAAACCTCACATATATAAGAATGATTTATTCTAATTTTGAGACTGAGGTTAAAAAAAGGAAGTGGAAATAGTTCTTATATCACTAGCAAATAAATAGCACAGCTATAATTGCAATTGTCACATGCATTAAAATATTTGCCATTTTAATGGGTAAAACCAATCTGCCTAGTTAAATGAATTTAGACACTTATCCATAGTATTAAGTGATGATTTTATATTTGAAAAACCTTCAATTGGATAATTTTTTGGTCTACATTTAAATGCCCTTGCATTGTAGCTTTTCCACAGAAACCTTTTTATTTACGAGCATCTGGTTATCTCTCCCATTTCTATATTCTGCCTGGACTCAGCATGATTATGATATGAACATAGATGGCAGATGACTTGACTTTTGAGGTAGTTAATCATGACTGGAGGCATTCCAAGACATTGGTCCTGAAGAAACATAGCAGTGTGTGGGATTTGTGTGTGTTTGTGTGAGTGTGTGTATTGGTAAATAAAGTAATGGAGTTCCTATACAGTTTCTCTTCTCATTAAATTTTTTGAGCTTCATTTTCTCTGCTTTTGAATAATTGCTATTAAGTATACCAGTTTCAAAACAGACAGAAAAAAAGTTGTTTTCTTCATACTATGTTTAACTTTGCTCAATACTTAATTGTAGGATAAGTCAACTGTGTTTTCTATAGGTGGTAGTACTGATAGAAATTTATTTGGTGGACTGCTTTTCCATGTGAAATGTTGGTAAATCATCAAAATTACTTCTACAACTATCAATTATTTTGTTCCTGATGGCAAAAGAAGAAATTTATGTCAGAAAAAAAATGGAGGAAAATACTGTGCATGTTCTTCCTGAAACTAAAATAAGACTGGCAATCAATTTCAGGCTACTCTTATTTACGTAAAATCTCATTTTCTTTTAACAATTGTCTTTAAACAGCTAAAATAGTCATCCATTTTCCCAGTGTAACCGTTCTTCCCACAAATTGGCAGACCATAGTCCCATTAAGGCTACCAAAAAGCAGGGCTTCCCCTGAATTTCAGACTTTTTTGTGAAAGGTAGCAACATTCAGTATCACACTGATGACTGAATAGAAGAGAGTAAAATATTATAACAACAAAACTAGAGACAAAATTTCTAGTGGAGTGAATTAAAAAAGTAAATACATACTGAACAAAGTGGAGGCATTTCTGCTAAATTGGTGGCATTATGAGGCCTTATTTCAAGCTTACCTCTTTTATACAGCAATCACCCTTAAAGTTTCCTTTTGGAGCATTCCTTATCTCATAAAAATCTGTGTGATTTCAAAGACAGAAACAATAAAAAGGCCAGAATAACAAATGCAAAATGGGAGGTCATTCTGCAGATATGCCACTTTATTATGGAAACATCTTAAAAAGAAGCATCAGAAACCAAGAAATGAATCAAGAAACATTGTTCAGTGAATATAGCCACCAAGCCATGATGTCTCAATTTCAAGAAACTTTATATCCTTTCAAAATAGGGTAAATTTGCCCTGATATCACTTTGCTAATTGATTTGAAAGTTTCCATTCCTCCAAGTTACATCTCCTTTTTCATCTGATGTACAACTCTTGGTGTACTCTTTTTTCATTTTTAATAAAGGCTCTAATACACAAACAAAACAAAAACCTTATTATTTCCATTGATCTTTGCTGCACCGGGTTAATATTTCTTTCTATATTTTCAATATTGAATTTTCTTAGAGCTCTCTCCCTGCTTTTAACTTTGCTTCCTGATAGGGTAACTTTTTGCCTCTGTCATCTTCTCCATTTGTTTGTTCAACATTTGCTAACATTTTCCTCTTTGAAAAATAGAGCCATCTTCAGGATTCAAATTAAAGGCAGCATCATTTTAAGAATAACCAATTTTGAAGGCTATGACCTACACATTTCATATGGAATACATTCTTGAGTAGGAGACCTGGGTTCAATCCCTGGGTTGGGAAGATCCCTGGAGAAGGAAATGGTTATAAAATAGTTATAAAAAACCATGCAATTTGCTTAATGTTCTCATAATAAAATATATTATCTAGTCAGAAATACTTTTCCTAAATCTATTTTCCTGGAAATTTGTATAGCTTTCACATTATGCTCTTCTAAGAAGGAAATGGCAACCCACTGCAGTATTTTTGCCTGGAAAATCCCATGGATGGAGAAACCTGGTAGGCTACAGTCCGTGGGGTAGCAAAGAGTCAGACACGACTGAGCGACTTCACTTCTAAGAAAGAGAAACAATTCACAGGGAAGATCTAGAAATTCTAACACATTATATATTCTATAGTTCTTTGTCCAGCAGTTGCCCTGGAATCTGGGCTCAGAACCAAGAACTAATGTCTTCCCACTGCTGAAAGGGAATGGAGCAAAAGTTTCAATTCTCTTCAATGTAACCTATTCAGTAACCCCACAAAGTGAGAATCCAAATGTATTCCCATCCTGCTTTTACCCCCATGCATAGGTTAAACATATATAGCTCTTCCCCTTCCTCTTTAATATTAAGCTTTTAATTAGCTCTGCTACACATTGAGGGAAGCACTGTTTCATGTTCGATGTGTGTTAGTCGCTCAGTCGTGCCCGACTCTTTGCGACCCCATGGACTGCAGCCCACCAGGCTCCTCTGTCCATGAAATTTTCCAGGCAAGGATACTGGAGTGGGTTGCCATTTCCTTCTCCAGTGGATCTTCCCAACCCAGGGATCCAACCCGGGTCTCCTGCACTGCAGGCAGATTCTTTACCGACTGAGCTACAAGGGAAGCCCCTTCATTTTCAAAGCCTTTACCAAATATGTCAGCTGTCCGTATTTGTTTCTGAAACTAGATTTGCATAGTTCCCCTTTGTTACCTCTAAATTAAACTGCTAAGACATAACATATATTGAATTCTGTTCAGAGACAGTCTCTCATTACTAAAGTGTGATCCACTCTTTAAAAGTTAAAAGAAATCATATTCATGAGTGTATACTCCCAAATAAAATGTATGTGGGAGTAAAATGTGCATTACAGAGGTTGCCTGCCAGCAGCCCATTAATTGAAGCTTCCTTGTTTTCCCAAATTCTGAATAATTCCCAACTGCCTTGGCACTCTCTCAGTATAAAATCTAAATCCCTTAATGCAAGAGGGGGGAAAATGGCAAACTAGAGCACTGAGACAGTTAAGAATGCCAGCTTTGTCCCATGGGAAATACAAAGCAAAGGTTTCAAAGGACTTTTCAAAATGCGTGTGCATCCCCTAAACAATGAGCAACTGCTAAGATAAAATGATAATATGCTGATTACCAATTATAGATTTCCACACGTGAGTTTGTTATGTGCAAATATGTTCTCCCAGAAGTGGCACAGATGCACTGTAGCCTTTTGCTATATCTACATAAAAATAAAATTGCCAACATCTGTTGGATCATCAAAAAAAGCAAGAGAGTTCCAGAAAAACATCTACTTCTGCTTTAATGCTTACTCCAAAGCCTTTGACTATATGGATCAAAACAAACTGCGGAAAATTTTTAAAGAGATGGGAATACCAGGCCACCTGACCTGCCTCCTGAGAAATCTGTAGGCAGGTCAAGAAGCAACAGTTAGAACTGTGCATAGAACAACAGACTGGTTCCAAGTTGGGAAAGGAGTACATATATGCAGAGGACATCATGTGAAATGCCAGGCTGGATGAAGCACAGGCTAGAATCAAGATTGGTGGGAGAAATAAAAATAACCTCAGATATGCAGATGACACCACCCTTATGGCAGAGAGTGAAGAGGAACTAAAAAGCCTCTTGATGAAAGTGAAAGAGGAGAGTGAAAAAGTTGGCTTAAAACTCAACATTCAGAAAACTAAGATCATGGCATCCAGTCCCATCACTTCATGGCAAATCAGTGGGGAAACATTGGAAAGAGTGACAGACTTTATTTTCTTGGGCTCCAAAATCACTGCAGATGGTGACTGCAGCCATGAAATTAAAAGATGCTTGCTCCTTGGAAGAAAAGCTGTGACCAGCCTAGACAGTGTATTAAAAAGCAGAGATATTACTTTGCCGACAAAGTTCCGTCTAGTCAAAGCTATGGTCTTTCCAGTAGTCATGTATGGATGTGAGAGTTGGACTATAAAGAAAGCTGAGCACCGAAGAACTGATGCTTTTGAACTTTGGTGTTGGAGAAGACTCTTGAAATTCCCTTCAACGACAAGGAGATCCAACCAGTCCATCCTAAAGGAGATCAGTCCTGAATATTCATTGGAAGGACGGATGCTGAAGCTGAAACTCCAATATTTAGGCCACCTAATGCAAAGAACTGACTCATTGGAAAAGACCCTGATGCTGGGAAAGATTGAAGGCAGGAGTAGAAGGGGATGACAAAGGATGAGATGGTTGGACTGCGTCACTGACTCGATGGACTTGAGTTTGCGTAAGTTCCAGGAGTTGGTGATGGACAGGGACGCTTGTCATGCTTCAGTCCATGGGGTTGCAAAGTGTCAGACATGACTGAGTGACTGAACTGAACTGAACTGAACTAAAAATATACATAAGCTCTGTGCTGCTGTTATAATTTAATTCCAGTACACAGCAGTCTGTCACCTCCATTCACATAATGTGTTATTCGCTCAGTCATGCCCAACTCTTCGGGACCCCATGGACTACAGCCCACCAGGCTCCTCTGTCCATGAGATTTTCCAGGCAAGGATACTGGCGTGGGTTGTCATTTCCTTCTCCAGGGGATCTTCCCAACCCAGGGATCCAACCCGGGTCTCCTGCACTACAGGCAGATTCTTTACAGACTGAGCTACAAGGGAAGCCCATTCAGATAGAGTTCAATTTTATATCCACTAGGCTATCTTATAAAATCGCTCCACCCCTCCCTTCAGCCACCTATTTGTTTGTCCTTGATAGGAAGATGTGATCACATCCCTGAGCCAGTGGCTTTTTAATTTATTGTTTATCCCACTGCACATTCAGGTTTTCAGTAATAATAGCTCTTCAATTCCTGTACACAGAGAGAATTGGTACTTTCTTCTCATTTCTTCTTGAAGACCTATATAAGTTTTATGAATCTCTGGAACGTAATACCAGCAAATAATGACCCACTATTATTTTATCGCTCATTTCAGGTTAGTTTTCATGACCACTTGTCTCTCCTCTTTCTCTTTTCATTAGCATACTTAATGGCTGTTCTATTCAAATAGTGTATTTCATAGTCTTTTGCTTCTAAAAGGTTCCACATCTGGTTATTGCTGTTTACATTCCTTTATTGAGCCTACTTCTTTGTAAGCTTTTTGGCAGGTATATGTTGAATACTTCAGTTTCATGGTCAAGAAAGGATCAGAGGCCATGGATACTGACAACTGATTTGTCTGTTTTCTTCTGTCTTTTTCCATGACTATATCTACTGCCTCATCTTGATTTATAAGCAAAGCCTAGAAAGCCTACAAAAATAAGTGTTTTGTAGTTTATCTAGGAATAATACAGAAAATATTGCTGTTATTTTTGGTGAAGAAAGTCAATTTTGTATAGTTTATTTCAACATAAATAAAATGTAAATTTTGTGTAAAAATATATATATATGTATATATATATTGCTCTGTGATAATGTGTCATACTAATCACACATCTACTTAAAACTACATTTCACGTTTCATCACTTACCTCTATCAAAACACAGCATATGTATTTCTCCCTGTTCCTCAACTTTTCATCTCTAGAAAATTGTTCAATTTCTGCAAAAGAACAATATATTTCCCATGAAAAGTCCGGAGGCTTGACCTAAGTTCATGCAGGGCTTCCCTGGTGGCTCAGCTGGTAAAGAATCTGCCTGCAATGTGCGAGAGCTGGGTTTGATCCCTATGTCAGGAAGATCCCCTTGAGAAGGGAATGGATACCCACTCCAGTAGTCTTGCCTGGAAAATCCCACAGACAGAGGAGCCTGATGGGCTACAGTCCATGGAGCTGCAAAGAGTCAAACACGACTGAGCGACTAACACTTTCACTTTCTTTCAGGATATAATTAACACTGATAAGCATATAACAACACCCTGCACTCTGAACATGAAACATAGTTATTTTCCTAAAATACCTTGCCATTTTGGTCCTTCACTCCTTAATTCATTTTTCACTCTTGCCCCAACTTTATCTCTGCTTTTATATGTGCTATTTTCTTATACTGACATATTCTATACTTGTACAGAGATGGTTGCTTCTTGGAAGAAAATCTATGACAAACCTAGACAGTGTATTAAAAAGCAGAGACATCACTTTGCCAACAAAAGTCCATATAGTCAAAGCTACAGTTTTTCCAGTAGTCATGTACAGATGTAAGAGTTAGACCATAAAGAAGGTCGAGCACTGAAGAACTGATGCTTTTGAATTGTGGTGTTAGAGAAGACTCTTGAGAATCCCTTGGACAGCAAGGAGATCAAACCAGTCAATCCTAATGGAAATCAACCCTCAATAGTCATTGGAAGGACTGAGGCTGAAGCTTAACTGCCTATACTTTGGCAACCTGATGTGAAGAGCCTACTCATTGGAAAAGACTCTGATGCTGGCAAAGATTGAGGGCAGGAGGGGAAGGGGGTAACAGAGGATATGATGGTTGGATGGCATCACTGACTAATGAATACAAGTTTTAGCAAACTCCAGGAGATGGTGAAGGACAGGGAAGCCTGGCTTGCTGTAGTCCATGGGGTCACAAAGAGTCAGACACAACTGAACAACTAAGCAACTAAACAACAAATACTTGTATAAAGAGTCTATTAGTATTGCAGTGGCTCATATTCAAGGAGCTTGGAGAGGAAAGACATGCAAAAATAAGAGACTCTCTTATTTGAAGACATAAGTAACTGTCATATATGATACTTCCAAAGTTCTTGTAGGCTTGCCTTAACAGGCAAGAGACTCAAAATCTTTTCAAGGATACTTAGGAGTGCCATGGAGGAAAAAAGGCTAGTGACATTCTTCTATTTCCCCAAAAAACAGCAATCAATTTTTAAAGCACAAAGTGGGTTTTATTCTCTATAAAGTCACCAAGTGGGTGCTATGTACTATATTATTTTAATGTAAAGAATATTATAGGTTAAAATTAGGGTATTATCTCAAATGTGGATAGGGAAGACTTACACTGATCTCCAAAAAAAGTGTTTTGTTTTGTTTTTTCAAGGAAAGGGTGAGAAAATAAACCATCTTATATCCCCTTCTCATTTCCTCTTTCAAGGAATAAAATTTAGATCAAGGAAATCTTCCAAATGAGAAAAATGGGAATCAAAGAAGGTCAAAGAAGTCCTACTGTGATGGAGAAAAAGTCATGATCCTTAGGAAGTTCAGACTAGTCTTTACCAACAGTGCTCTTAAAACATTGTTGTGCCTTCTGTGCTCTTTTAACCCAGAACAAGACATAAACTACAATAATTTATCTGAAGGAAGATAGCTACCAAAGCAGTATCTATTGGAATAAACCAATTACTTACAAATGAACACTCTGAATTATTTCTGAAGTGATATCTGTCTTTTGTGTTCTTTGCCGTACAGGAAGTTATTTCATTTCTAATTGCATAAGAGAAAAATAGGGAAATAAAAACTTTAATGAAAGTTATAAAAGATTTCCCTATATGTAGCTGAGGACTCATAGTGGTCTGCATTGTCCCTGCATATAACACTGTTGACCTATCCACTTCTACTAAGGCTGGTGTCATAACAGATCAAATAAAATTCCTTTCTAAGGGGAGCAAACAGAAGTAATTCAGATCTTTTGCCAAATTCACTTAATCTTGAAAATCACCTGTATCTAGGAACTGCATCCAAAGATTGTAATCTGATGCTGAAGCCTTTGTTTCTATCTCCTCTTAGCTATTAAATAAGTTCAATTTGTAAAGTTCTTTGAAGAGTGTCTGACATATAACAAAATCTATTAGCTGTTTGCTTCTGCCATTATCATTATTATTATTGAACTGATCCAATCCATTTTGTAGATATTGCACTGGGCTGTCTTAAAGAGATCTAAGGAAGGTATAGTCAATCTAGAAATACTTGGAAAACTGACTATTATTTTTTGAAGTATAGTTGATATACAATGTTGTATTAGCTTAAGGAGTACAACAAGGTGATTTGTATGTATATATATGAAAAGTGAAAAAAAAGTGAAAGTTAGTCATACAGTCGTGTCTGACTCTGCGATTCCATGGACTGTAGCCTGTCCCACTCCTCTGTCCATGGAATTCTCCAGGAAAGAGTACTGGAGTGAGTTGTCATTTCCTTCTCCAGGGGATCTTCCTGACCTGGGGATCAAACCCAGTTCTCCCATATTTCAGGCAGATTCTTTACCAGCTGAACTACAAGGGAAGACCATGCTTATATATATTCATATATACTTATGTATATAATGTGTATATATATGTGTGTGTGTGTGTGTGTGTGTGTGTGTGTGTGTATGATTTTTCCCATTATAGGTCATTACAAGATATTGAATATAATTATTTGTGTTATACAGTAGTTCCTTGCTGTTTATTTTATATATAGTAGAGTGTATATGTTAATCTCAAAATCCTAATTTATCTCTCCTCCTCACCTCTAATATACCCTTTGGAAAATATAAATTTATTTTGTATATTTGTGAGCATATTTCTGCTTTTTAAATAAGTTCACTTTTATCATTTTTTTAGATTCTATATATAAGTGATATCATGTACTATTTGTCTTTCTCTGTCTGACTTCCTTCACTTAACATTATAATCTCTAGGTCCACTCGTGTTGCTGCAAATGACATTATTTCACTCTTTTTATAACTAATATTCCACTGTGTTTATAAAAAGATGAATCTATAAAAAGATGTGAGTGATAAATACAATGTAATATATGTATATATACATATATATAGTGTGATATATATATATATATATATGTACAATGTAATATTACTGACAATTCTTTTACCTTCATAATGATGATGGAACATTTCAAGATGTATCTAATTGACATAAGAGACAATGTTGTCTCTACAGTTAATTTATCTCCATGTTTTTCCCTTTTGCTATGATTTCTCAGGGTGAGGAATTAGCAACTTGAGGTTTGGAAGAGAGGATAGAAAGAGAGGCAGTGAAATAGTGTTATTAATATCAAAAGATTTCAGATGAAAGATCTATAGCTGAAACCATTCATATCAAGGAAGCTGAACTCAGTTGAAGTTGAACTGTTGATTTAAACCACTCTAGGATAAAATTGAGATCTGAACTATCTCTTGCACCTATTACTCTTTCCACTAAAGTACAGCAAGAGCCTGATTAGAATTATTGAGACTCCATGACATAATCTATGCCTCGGTTAAAGATTTGTTTGAAGGAACAGAATAAACTTTGAACTCATCATTATATTCTCCATAAACACACACACACACACACACACACACACACACACACACACACATATATATATATAATTAGGTAGATCTTAGTTTACCACTGAACATTAGAAGAACAGTTTGGAGAAACCATGAAAGTGGTAGCCAGAGAAGAACAATAGGAAGAAATAATAGCTTACCTTCAAACAAAAGAGATTGCTTGAAATTTGTAAAAGGCTCTACTTCTGACACACAGTATAGATATTAATATTTTATTTTCACCCTTTTTTATTTCAATTTTTAAAATGTTCCCTTCCCAAATAATCCCTCCATAACTCAAACTGCTTCTTCTTTTAAGCTAATTTATATATTCTTCATTCTCTAGCCATGAACAACAATTTCAACCTAAATATTTGTCCTTATGCTTTGAGAAAGGCTCAGATTTTTTTTTGAATTGCTGTATTTCAAAAAGTATGATCTTAGGTGGAAAAGCCCATTAGTAAGATGCCCAGAAATTGTTAGAAGTCATGCACAATTGGCATTCTGTTATTTGAGCCAACTTGCTGCTAGGGGACAGCCACAGAACTAGGAATGGGAGTTGCCCACAAATTATAGCCAATGGCTAATTGAAAGAAAGACAGATTGGTAAACATCTGTGGCCTGACTATCACTGGGATGAAACTAGATCAGCTGACTCTCTTGTCATTGCTCTAATTTAAAATTCTCAGCAAATAACCACACTGCCATTTCCAAGCCTGTTCTCATGGTTCTGCCACCTGATAACTGCAAACATAAGCAAGTCACATAACCTCAATATTCTTTATACCTCAGTTTTACCATCTGTATGATTCTGATAATGGTCATGCCTACTTTATGGAATTAACCATGGATTTCCTGAAATAAAGTATAGCATGATTCTGAAAATAATAAATAATGTACATACCAAAATGCATACTGTAGTGTTAAATAAATAGTAGGTACTGATGCTGTTTTTGTTATTGTTATTAACAAATATCTAATCAGAAGTAGTCAATTAATCATTCCATATCTGTCTGTGCTTTGCTAGACATTGTGTGTGTGTGTGTGTGTGTTAATCACTCAGTCGTGTCCGACTCTTTGTGACCCCACAGACTGTAGCCCACCAGGCTTCTCTGTCCATGGAATTCTCCAGGCAAGAATACTGGAGTGGATTGCCATTCCCTTCTCCAGAGGAACTTCCCAACCCAGGGATTGAACCCTGGTTTCCTGCCTCACAGGCAGATTCTTTACCATTTGAGCTACAGGGAAGTCTTTTTTGTAATAGTTTTTTTTCGCCAACTGAAATCAAAGTATGTGTCTTCCTAAATCAAACATCCCAGTTTTACTTTTCATTCCACAAACCCTATGTATAGGTGTTTCTACAAAATATCAGGGCTTTATGTCCAAGTTGTCCAACATTGTGCCTAATATGTCATCAAGCTATGAGGTGATGCATTCAGTGACACTTTACCCTCTGAGCCACCAGGGAAGCCCCAGTCAATAATTAAAACAACTCATTTATCCTTTGTGTGTGTATTCATAAGCAGAAAAGAGAGAAGATAGTCTTTATCTGAATAATCCAAATCAGTCTTCTTAGTTACACAAACCATTCTTTTCACCTGTGAATATCAACCAGGCCATACAGATTTCCAGTTGGAGAAAGAACTACTAAATCTGCTTTGGCATACAGGATTCTTTCATTTTTAGTCTGTTTCTGTAGTCTATTCCACTGATTATAATATTCAGTTGTTTCATATTTGACCAGCCAGACGTTGAAAGTAACACGGTTGCTTGCCTCACATGTCTGGAGGCTAGACACAATCCAGGCATGTCCCGGATAGTTGATTATATAACATGGAAATAGTGGGAAAAGGAACCTAAGCTGACGAATAGCTGGCATTTTTGTCCACAGCAAGCAATGAATATTCGGTACTCATTTACTATCCAGTTCTATAAATAATGTTAGACTTGCAAAGCATACTACAATGAGACCTTTTAAATGAAGGGGAAAAAATGTACCTATTATCTCCCTTCAAACACTACCATGCTAACCGCATCATGAAATCCAGCTGCTGTTTTCTTTTCATGAGTTCTTTAAAAAGAAAATTCCAGTGTGATACAAAACATGTTCTAAGCACTACATCTATTTATCAAGAAAAGTAAATAGCCCACATTAATTGCTTTAAACATAACAAAAAGCATAAAAATTGCAGACTGAAATTTCAGCAATATTCTTTCAAACAAGACAAAGGCCAAAAAACTGTGACCTTATCTACCCACTGATTTTACACATGTTTCCTATGGTCATTTCAAAGAAAATGACTATCACTAGTCATCACCTGATTAATGTGAGATGTTATTGGACTTTAAGATAATGCTTGTAATATATTCTGAATTAACTGGATGAATGGTATTAAATATTAATAAAATTCAGTATTTTCATTGTGAATAATCCTATCAACCATCCTTTCCATTAGCTAATTCTATCTCCTTACTCCACTCTTGTTCTCATTCTCACTGTATCTCATTCTTTTCTCAAGGATTAGAAAACATGTGTATTTGGAATTCACTGAAGTCTTTCTTTTTATTTCTTAAATGACAAGGTGTTTCTCTTTGAAACATGTTAACTAATCCAATGAGTTCAATGATTATATCTGGAACCTTGTCCGTGGAGGAGGGCACAGCAACTCACTCCAGTATTCTTGCCTGGAGAATTCCATGGAGAGAGGACCTGATAGGCTACAGTCCCTGGATCACAAAGAGTCGGACACGACTGAAGCAATTTAGCACATGCTGTCTATCTGAAAGAACCAATCCAGGAACAAGTTCTAAGCAGCTATATCAAGAATTGAAAAGCTGCACTATTTTGTCAAAATGTAGACATTTATTTTCTTTTTTTTCTTTTTTTTTATTTTTTTTTATTATTTTTATTTTTTTTTTCCAGTGGGTTTTGTCATACATTGATATGAATCAGCCATGGATTTACATGTATTCCCAATCCTGATCCCCCCTCCCACCTCCCTCTCCACCCGATTCCTCTGGGTCTTCCCAGTGCACCAGGCCGGAGCACTTGTCTCGTGCATCCCACCTGGGCTGGTGATCTGTTTCACCATAGATAGCATACATGCTGTTCTTTTGAAATATCCCACCCTCACATTCTCCCACAAAGTTCAAAAGTCTGTTCTGTATTTCTGTGTCTCTTTTTCTGTTCTGCATATAGGGTTATCGTTATCACCTTTCTAAATTCCATATACATGTGTCAGTATGCTGTAATGTTCTTTATCTTTCTGGCTTACTTCACTCTGTATAATGGGCTCCAGCTTCATCCATCTCATTAGGACTGGTTCAAATGAATTCTTTTTAATGGCTGAGTAATATTCCATGGTGTATATGTACCACAGCTTCCTTAACCATTCATCTGCTGATGGGCATCTAGGCTGCTTCCATGTCCTGGCTATTATAAACAGTGCTGCGATGAACATTGGGGTGCAAGTGTCTCTTTCAGATCTGGTTTCCTCAGTGTGTATGCCCAGAAGTGGGATTGCTGGGTCATATGGCAGTTCTATTTCCAGTTTTTTAAGGAATCTCCACACTGTTTTCCATAGCGGCTGTACTAGTTTGCATTCCCACCAACAGTGTAAGAGGGTTCCCTTTTCTCCACACCCTCTCCAGCATTTATTGCTTGTAGACTTTTGGATAGCAGCCATCCCGACTGGCGTGTAATGGTATCTCATTGTGGTTTTGATTTGCATTTCTCTAATAATGAGTGATGTTGAGCATCTTTTCATGTGTTTGTTAGCCTTCTGTATGTCTTCTTTGGAGAAATGTCTGTTTAGTTCTTTGGCCCATTTTTTGATTGGGTCATTTATTTTTCTGGAATTGAGCTGCAGGAGTTGCTAGTATATTTTTGAGATTAATCCTTTGTCTGTTTCTTCATTTGCTATTATTTTCTCCCAATCTGAGGGCTGTCTTTTCACCTTACTTATAGTTTCCTTTGTAGTGCAAAAGCTTTTAAGTTTAAAAGCTATATATGACAAACCCACAGCAAGCATCACCCTCAATGGTGAAAAATTGAAGGCATTTCCCCTGAAATCAGGAACAAGACAAGGGTGCCCACTCTCACCACTACTATTCAACATAGTGTTGGAAGTTCTGGCCACAGCAATCAGAGCAGAAAAAGAAGTAAAAGGAATCCAGATAGGAAAAGAAGAAGTAAAACTCTCACCTTTTGCAGATGACATGATCCTCTACATAGAAAACCCTAAAGACTCTACCAGAAAATTACTAGAGCTATTCAATGAATATAGTAAAGTTGCAGGATATAAAATTAAGACACAGAAATCCCTTGCATTCCTATATACTAACAATGAAAAAACAGACAGAGAAATTAAGGAAACAATACCATTCACCATTGCAACAAAAAGAATAAAATACTTAGGAGTGTATCTACCTAAAGAAACAAAGGACCTATACATAGAAAACTATAAAACACTGATGAAAGAAATCAAAGAGGACACAAACAGATGGAGAAACATACCGTGTTCATGGATTGGAAGAATCAATATTGTCAAAATGGCTATTCTACCCAAAGCAGTCTATAGATTCAATGCAATCCCTATCAAGCTACCAATGGTATTTTTCACAGAACTAGACCAAAGAATTTCACAATTTGTATGGAAATACAAAAAACCTCGAATAGCCAAAGTAATCTTGAGAAAGAAGAATGGAACTGGAGGAATCAACCTGCCTGACTTCAGACTCTACTACAAAGCCACAGTCATCAAGACAGTATGGTACTGGCACAAAGACAGAAATATAGATCAATGGAACAGAATAGAAAGCCCAGAGATAAATCCACGAACCTATGGACACCTTATCTTTGACAAAGGAGGCAAGGATATACAATGGAAAAAAGACAACCTCTTTAACAAGTGGTGCTGGGAAAACTGGTCAACCACTTGTAAAAGAATGAAACTAGAACACTTTCTAACACCATACACAAAAATAAACTCAAAATGGATTAAAGATCTAAATGTAAGACCAGAAACTATAAAACTCCTAGAGGAGAACATAGGCAAAACACTCTCCAACATAAATCAAAGCAAGATCCTCTATGACCCACCTTCCAGAATATTGGAAATAAAAGCAAAACTAGACATTTATTTTCTATTGTGACAGTCTCCTTAGTAAAATGGAATTTTAAAATGCATGTCATTATGAAATTGTACTTTTATTTTAAAAACCTTCATCTTTCTAACTATTCTAGTTGACTTTCAATTCCAGCTGGTTTATATTCTATACATAAATAGCTAGAAATAGAAATAGGCTAAGTTGGTTCACTTTTACCCTTTGCCCCAGCACATTCAACTAATTGAATAAAGAATAATCAAGAATAGTTCAATACTGAGAATTGGGAATTATTCACTAAAGAATAATTGAGCTCATTCTTCAGATTTTAGCATTTTTCAGTTATAATTTAAGCAATGGAGACTATTAAGAAGAGATTTGATAGGCTCCTAATTGTAACCACCACAGCTATAGGCCTGGATACAGTGCCAAGTCTTTAGTCAGTAAACACTTGAATGATACTGTACTTTATTGAATGATGCTGTACTTCATTGTCACCAATTAGAACTTTGCATATTTCTCCTATTTTAAGGTGTGTTTTTCCTAGATACAGAATTGATAAAATGCAACAGTGACTTTTTCTCAATTATAGTCATTTCAATGAATTGAAAACTTCAGAATAGAAGGGGGTATGAGGCAGTGAATAATGCTATTCTAGGAGGTCTAAGACATAAATATATATAGGAAAAAAGAACCATGCTGGCTTGAATAAGTTATTTTACTACATTGACTTTTGTAAATAGTGCAGAACCATAATGTGAGAAGCTTACTAACCCAAGCTTCATTGATGGAAAGAGTGAATGAGTGAACTGACAGCATAAATATTAAGAAAATTGATAATCATATTAGCCTTTCTGCTTGGAGGAACTCATCATGAGGTGAACTTTTGAACTGTGGTATTGGAGAATACACTTAAGAATCCCTTGGGCTGTAAGGACATCAAACCAGTCAATCCTAAAGGAAATCAGTCCTGAATATTCATTGGAAGAACTGATGCTGAAGTTGAAGCTCCAATATTTTGGCCACCTGAAGAGAAGAGCCAACTCATTGGAAAAGACTCTAGTGATGGGAAAGATTGAAAGTAGGGGAAGGAGATAGCAGACAATTAGATGAATGAATCGCATCACCGACTCAATGGACATGAGTTTGAGCAAGCTCTGGGAGGTGCTGAAGGAAGGGAAGCCTGGCATTCTGCAGTCCATGGGGTCACAAACAGTCAGGCACAACTGAGTGACTGAACAACAATTATATAAACTTTTGTTCATTTTGTTTAAACTTCAACCAACATCATTTATAAAAGAGGCTCTCATAAGAAGAGATAGGGCTAGATAACACCACTGCTGAAAGAGATTAGGGTTAACAATAAGCAAAAGTTTGTGACAGAGGTTTGATACCAGCAAATTCAGCACCAGAAGCAGAATGACTCATGTGAGCTGTGCAATCTGCAGCTCATGGGTGCATTCAAATACCAAAACAGTGATGGCATAGTTAGATGCTTTGAGTGGCATCAGAATTAGAAAATTGCATATAAATGTTAAAGTCTAAAGTGCAGCCCCTCTTTTTCAGATGAAGAAACTGAAAACAACCCTGTGAGGCAAAGTGATCTTCACAGGTCATTCAGTTAGATACTGGAAAAATCAAGATAAGAACCTTCTCCTGACTCCTAATCTAGTGTTTTTCCTACATTAATCAATGGATTTTAAAAGTTGAAGTTTAAAAAAAAATAAAAAAATAAAAGTTGAAGTTATTTCATGTCTTCATTATTTTATATAATAATACTGCAATAAACATATGTATGTATATATGTTTTTGGACTAGTGGTTTTGTGTTCTTCAGATAAATGCACAGAAGTGGAATAGTTGAGTCATATGGTAGTTATATTCTTAATTTTTTTAAAGGAATCTTCATACTGGTTTCCATAGTAGCTACAATTTACAGTCTCATCAACAGTGTTACCTTTTTTCCACATCTATTCCAACACTTGCTGTTTATTGTCTTTTTGATAATGGCCATTCTGACAGGTGTGAGGTAATATCTCATTATGGTTTTAATTTGTATTTCCCTGATGATGAGTGATTTGAGCATCCTTTCATGTGCCTGTTGGCCATCTGTATGTTTTTGTTTTTTGTTTTTTGTGTTTTTCTTGGTAAAATGCCTATTCAGATCCTCTGATCATTTTTCAATCTTTGTTTTTATTGTTGAGTTGGATAGGTTCTTTGGGTATTTTAGATATTAACCCCATATCAAATATATAAGGGGCTTCCCAGATGACTCAGATGGTAAAGAGTCTACCTGCAATTCGGGACACCTGGATTTAATCCCTGGGTCAGGAAGATCCCCTGGAGAAAGGAATGGCAACCAATTCCACTATTCTTGCCTGGAGAATCTCATGAACAGAGTAGTCTGGTAGGCTATGGGGTTGCAAAAAGTCAGACATGACTGAGCGACTAATACACACACACATCAAATACAAGATGTTCAACTATCTTCTGCCACTCATTAGCTTGTATTTGCATGTTGATGGTTTCCTTTGCTGTTCAGATTTTTTTTTTAGTTTGATGTAGTCCCATTTGTTCATTTCTCCTTTTGTTTCTAAGTGTCCATCAATGGATGGATGGATAAAGAAGATGTGGTATATACACAATGGCCCAGTCATAAAAATAATGAAACCCTACCATTTGTGAAAACATAGATGGACCTTGAAAGCATTATGCCAAGAAAAATAAGTCAGTCTGAGAAAGATAAATACCTTATTATTTCACTCATATGTGGAATCTAAAGCAAAACAACAAAAAAGAAATAAACAAGACAAATTCTAGATACAAAGTTCAGATTAGTGGTTACCTGAGCAGAAGGGGATTGAGAGTAGTAAAAATGGGTGAATAAAGTCAACTGTATGACAATGGACTTGTGGTGGTGATCACTTTGCAGTTTATATAGATGTTGAATTATACAGTTCACTCTTGAACAACATGGATTTGAATTGTGTAGGTCTACTTATACACAGATATTTTTCAATAGTAAAACTACAGTACTACACAGTCCATAGTTCGTTGATTTAGAGGTTGCAGAGGAATCTCAGATATGAGGGTCAACTGTAAGTTACATGTGGATTAAAACCCACATTGTTGAAAGGTCAAATGTTTCGTGTTATACACATTAAACTCATATAATCATGAAAAAAGAAGTTAAAGTTAGCCAAAAGTCATCCAATTTTCCAGCTGGTTTCATTTGTCTAAATTATACTTTAATATTTCTTTTTAACAGTTAATAGACATAATAGGCATAACTGCAGCCATGAAATTAAAAGATGCTTACTCCTTGGAAGAAAAGTTATGACCAACCTAGACAGCACATTAAAAAGCAGAGATATTACTTTGCCAACAAAGGTCCCTCTAGTCAAGGTTATGGTTTTTCCAGTAGTCATGTATGGATGTGAGAGTTGGACTTTAAAGAAAGCTGAGTGCAGAAGAATTGATGCTTTTGAGCTATAGTGTTGGAGAAAACTCTTAAGAGCCCCTTGGACTGCAAGGATATCCAACCAGTTCATCCTAAAGGAGATCAGTCCTGAATGTTCATTGGAAGGACCAATGTTGAAGCTGAAACTCCAATACTTTGGCCACCTGATGTGAAGAACTGACTCATTTGAAAAGACCCTGATGCTGGGAAAGATTGAAGGTGGGAGGAAAAGGGGATGACAGAGGATGAGATTGTTGGATGGCATCACTGACTCAATGAACATGAGTTTGAGTAAACTCCTGGAGTTGGTGATGGACAGGGAGGCCTGGTGTGCTGCAGTCCATGGGGTTGTAAAGAGTTGGACACGACTAAGTGACTGAACTGAACTGAACTGAGGCACAATGAGTGTTTAATCTACATTGGAATGGAGAAGGGGAGAAGTTAATGTTATATCATGGGAAAAGCACTATACTAGTATTGGGGAGACCTGGGTTCTAGTTCCAGATATTTTCACAACTAGCACTGTGACTTTAGATTATTTAATCTTACTAGATCTCATTTTATAAACTGGAAACCAAGATATTTGAACTAGACAATATTTTTGATGTTAATTTTATTTGTCAACTTGACTGGAGATGGGGTGCCTAGACATTTGACCAAACATTATTTTGTAAGGGTTTTTGGATGGCATTAACAGTTGAATCAGTAGATGGAATAAAGCATGATCTCCTCCCTAATATGGGTGAGAGACAACCAATTAGTTGAGGATCTGTATAGAATAAAACAACTGAGCCTCCCAGGAGTAAGAGAGGATTATTTCTGCCTGGCTGCATTTGAGATGGGATATCAATTATTCCCTGAATTTGGACTCAGACTGAAACCACAACAGCTTTGTTGGGTCTCCAGCTTACCAACTGCAGATCTTGGGACTTGTCACCCTCCATAATCATGTAAGCCAAATCCTTATAACAACAATAATAAAGCAATAAATTTCCACCTTCTCTTTCCCTCTCAAGAAATATATTGAAGTCAGGAATTTTAAGAAAATATATAGACAGAGACAGACAGATAAACATATATCCTATTGTTTCTATTTCTCTGGAGAACCCACAACTAATACGGTGTCTAAGAACCTTTCCAACATCTTAAGAATTCTTCCTGGATAAATGTTCTTGAAGAGCTCTATCTTCTGTTCATTGAAATCCTAGGCTCTCTCCAACCAAAGTAAACTGTAAGAACCAAAAGAGGACACAGTTAAAAGCTGTCTTCCTGGAGAATAATTATAGAATATTATTTATTTTTTTAAAATATGAAACATTGAGACTCAAGAAAAACAGAATGAAACTTCTGAATTTAGTTCACATAAGCAGCTTTGCAAATATAGATAGCTGAATTTTTAATATATCTTTACATGTATCTGTGTCTTCAATTGTTATGTAACTTCTTTCCCTTTAAATTGCACATTTTTAATACCAAGAACTACATTCCTTATTTCTTAGGTTTGCCTTCTACCTTTAGTTTTAGTACCAAGTTCAGAGTCCTGTCCTCATTGTCTGCCCAGTCCATGCTGACAGAGAAAGGATTAAGAGTTATCCAAAGAAGTCAAAAGATACAACTAATCAAGATATCCACTGAGTCCAAAGATAGGAAATTTGAGGTCCAAAATAATACATAAAACCCTTATAGTAAATGAGTACAAAAGAAAAGATTAAAGCTTTGGTGAGAAGGGTGTTTTTGTTTTTTTTTTTTTCCAATACATTTCTGATGATGATGCTTCGTCTTTAGCTTTCCTTGAATGTATTTATCAAGAATGTTTGGTTGCATGTGACAGAAATCCTACTATAAAATTCTTTAGCCAGAAAGGAGAGCTTACTTACTCATTTAACAAGGAAGTCATGGAATGGAATTCCTATCTAATATGACTGCATCAAGGACTCAAATAACAGCACTGGGACTCTTTTAGCTCTATTTTCTGCTTCTTGCTGCATGCCAGACTAATTGGTGATGTTTGCAGACCAGGAATAGGAGATATGTCGTTGTTGCTGTTGCTGTTTTTTAGTCACTAAGTTGTGTCCAATTCTTTTGCAATCCCATAGACTGTAGCCTACCAGGTTCCTCTGCTCATATGATTTGATTTCCCAGACAAGAATGTTGGAATATGTTGCCATTTCCTTCTCCAGGGGATCTTCCCAACCCAGGGATCAAGCCCACATTTCCTGCATTGGCAGGCAGGTTCTGAGCCACCTGGGAAGCCCAATAGAAGATATGGACATCAGTATTTCAGGTCTCTCAGCATCACAATTTACAATCTGAGAGATAAAATGACCATACCACCAGCACCACTGAGAAAAATCTCTGGATAAGACCTTGACTCAGAATCACTTTCATTCCTGTTCTAGACATCGTGGCCAATAAGCAGGAAGATTGGGTACTATTACTGGCATGCAGTAGATCGTGTGAGAAATTGTCTTGTTTCTCTAGGCCTCAACTTTTTCACTTGTTAAATAAGAGTAGAATTAGACAAAGGGGATTCTACCAGTTGTGTCATCAAATGAAGTTCAGCAAGGGTGGGGCACACTTGAAAATTTTAGCAACACAAATACAGTCATACAAAGAAGTGTTGTTTTTTCATTATATAATAAACTCCATTAAACTCACCACCCAAACTGAGAACCAGAACATTGGCAGTAACTAACATCTACCTTTGTGCTTCTTTGCCAGATTATTGCCTGCTTCCCTCTATCTAAGATAATCACTACTGTGATTATTATTTTACCATTTCCTTGCATTTCAAAATTAGGTTTATATCATACTTTTGTGTGCGAAAGATATGTATTGTTTTATTTTAGTTGAGTTTGCATTTTATAAAAGATATATTACCCCATACAATCTTCTGGCTCTTGATTTTTTGCACTGAACAGTATTTATTCTACTGATAAAGGGCATGTGCTTCTTTCTAAGCTGTTGCTTTTCTTATTGTGATTGTTTTGAAAGTTTTGTTTTACTTTCCTTTTTTGCTTCCCCTCCTTCTCACCCCTTGTCTATTACAAACAGTGCTGCTATGAATATTTCTGTACTTGTGCAAGAAACTTGGAGGGGGTATATTTTGAGTCATAGTCCACGAATATTGAACTTTATAAGATAATGGCAAATTGTTTTTCAAAATGATTATACCAATTTACACTTTCACCAGCAACATATAAAGATCCTGTACAACCATACCCAATGATATTGTCAAAATTCTTAACTTCCTTTTCCAATCAGATGAGTATAACATGATATGTCTTTGAGATTATTATACTATCATTACTTATTGCACATTATTTATTGTTTTATTACATTATATATCATTAATGATGAAAAGCCTTTCTGTATATGTTTATTAGCTGTATGTATTTTCTTATCTTTGGTGAAAATGCTTATTTTTTTTCATTTATTTTTATTAGCTGGAGGCTAATTACTTTACAATATTGTAGTGGTTTTTGTCATACATTGACATGAATCAGCCATGGCTTTACATGTATTCCCCATCCCGATCCCCCCTCCCCCCTCCCACATGAAAAGATGCTCAACATCACTCATTATCAGAGAAATGCAAATCAAAACCACAATGAGGTACCATTACACGCCAGTCAAGATGGCTGCTATCCAAAAGTCTACAAGCAATAAATGCTGGAGAGGGTGTGGAGAAAAGGGAACCCTCTTACACTGTTGGTGGGAATGCAAACTAGTACAGCCGCTATGGAGAACAGTGTGGAGATTTCTTAAAAAACTGGAATTAGAACTGCCATATGCTTTTATTTCCAATATTCTGGGAGGTGGGTCATAGAGGATCTTGCTTTGATTTATGTCGGAGAGTGTTTTGCCTATGTTCTCCTCTAGGAGTTTTATAGTTTCTGGTCTTACATTTAGATCTTTAATCCATTTTGAGTTTATTTTTGTGTATGGTGTTAGAAAGTGTTCTAGTTTCATTCTTTTACAAGTGGTTGACCAGTTTTCCCAGCACCACTTGTTAAAGAGGTTGTCTTTTCTCCATTGTATATCCTTGCCTCCTTTGTCAAAGATAAGGTGTCCATAGGTTCGTGGATTTATCTCTGGGCTTTCTATTCTGTTCCACTGATCTATATTTCTGTCTTTGTGCCAGTACCATACTGTCTTGATGACTGTGGCTTTGTAGTAGAGTCTGAAGTCAGGCAGGTTGATTCCTCCAGTTCCATTCTTCTTTCTCAAGATTACTTTGGCTATTCGAGGTTTTTTGTATTTCCATACAAATTGTGAAATTCTTTGGTCTAGTTCTGTGAAAAATACCATTGGTAGCTTGATAGGGATTGCATTGAATCTATAGACTGCTTTGGGTAGAATAGCCATTTTGACAATATTGATTCTTCCAATCCATGAACACGGTATGTTTCTCCATCTGTTTGTGTCCTCTTTGATTTCTTTCATCAGTGTTTTATAGTTTTCTATGTATAGGTCCTTTGTTTCTTTAGGTAGATATACTCCTAAGTATTTTATTCTTTTTGTTGCAATGGTGAATGGTATTGTTTCCTTAATTTCTCTGTCTGTTTTTTCATTGTTAGTATATAGGAATGCAAGGGATTTCTGTGTGTTAATTTTATATCCTGCAACTTTACTATATTCATTGATTAGCTCTAGTAATTTTCTGGTAGAATCTTTAGGGTTTTCTATGTAGAGGATCATGTCATCTGCAAAAGGTGAGAGTTTTACTTCTTCTTTTCCTATCTGGATTCCTTTTACTTCTTTTTCTGCTCTGATTGCTGTGGCCAGCACTTCCAACACTATGTTGAATAGTAGTGGTGAGAGTGGGCACCCTTGTCTTGTTCCTGATTTCAGGGGAAATGCCTTCAATTTTTCACCATTGAGGGTGATGCTTGCTGTGGGTTTGTCATATATAGCTTTTATTATGTTGAGGTATGTTCCTTCTATTCCTGCTTTTTGGAGAGTTTTAATCATAAATGAGTGTTGAATTTTGTCAAAGGCTTTCTCTGCATCTATTGAGATAATCATATGGTTTTTAAAAGCAAAACTAAACAAATGGGACCTAATGAAACTTAAAAGCTTTTGCACTACAAAGGAAACTATAAGTAAGGTGAAAAGACAGCCCTCAGAATGGGAGAAAATAATAGCAAATGAAGAAACAGACAAAGGATTAATCTCAAAAATATACAAGCAACTCCTGCAGCTCAATTCCAGAAAAATAAATGACCCAATCAAAAAATGGGCCAAAGAACTAAACAGACATTTCTCCAAAGAAGACATACAGATGGCTAACAAACACATGAAAAGATGCTCAACATCACTCATTATTAGAGAAATGCAAATCAAAACCACGATGAGGTACCATTACACGCCAGCCAGGATGGCTGCTATCCAAAAGTCTACAAGCAATAAATGCTGGAGAAGGTGTGGAGAAAAGGGAACCCTCTTACACTGTTGGTGGGAATGCAAACTAGTACAGCCGCTATGGAAAACAGTGTGGAGATTTCTTAAAAAACTGGAAATAGAACTGCCATATGACCCAGCAATCCCACTTCTGGGCATACACACTGAGGAAACCAGATCTGAAAGAGACACGTGCACCCCAATGTTCATCGCAGCACTGTTTATAATAGCCAGGACATGGAAGCAACCTAGATGCCCATCAGCAGATGAATGGATAAGGAAGCTGTGGTACATATACACCATGGAATATTACTCAGCCATTAAAAAGAATTCATTTGAACCAGTCCTAATGAGATGGATGAAGCTGGAGTCCATTATACAGAGTGAAGTAAGCCAGAAAGATAAAGAACATTACAGCATACTGACACATGTATATGGAATTTAGAAAGGTGATAACGATAACCCTATATGCAGAACAGAAAAAGAGACACAGAAGTACAGAACAGACTTTTGAACTTTGTGGGAGAATGTGAGGGTGGGATATTTCAAAAGAACAGCATGTATACTATCTATGGTGAAACAGATCACCAGCCCAGGTGGGATGCACGAGACAAGTGCTCCGGCCTGGTGCACTGGGAAGACCCAGAGGAATCGGGTGGAGAGGGAGGTGGGAGGGGGGATCGGGATTGGGAATACATGTAAATCCATCGCTGATTCATATCAATGTATGACAAAACCCACTGGAAAAAAATAATAATAATAATAAAAAAAAAATTAATAAAAAAAAAAAAAAACAAAAAAACTGCCATATGACCCAGCAATCCCACTTCTGGGAAAATGCTTCTCTTTTTGCCTATTTTTCTGTGTAGCTCTTTATCCTTTCTCAGTTGACGGATTTATAGGAGTTTTATTTTTATTGTTGGTATCAGCATTTGACACTTTAACGTATTGCAAATGTCTTCTCTCAGTTTGTGTGTTGCCACTTCACTATATTTCACTGTTTATTTGAATGAAAATAAGTTGCTAATCTTAATATAGTCAAAACAAATACTTTATTTTATGGTTAGCACATTTTACGTTTTGATAAGAAATGCTTCACCTACCCTAAGGAGATAGTCACTTAAGGCTTATACAAACAGTGCTAAAAATTTGCTTTTAAAATCAAAGTACTTAATTCACCTGGAGTTGTTTTTCTAAATAAGCATATCTTGGAGATATTGCAGGTTCATTTCCACACCACCACAATAAGTTGAGTCATACAAAATTTTTGGTTTCCTAGTGAATATAAAAGTTATGTTTATACTGTAGTCTATTAAATGTACAATAACATTATTTCTTTAAAAACAATGTATTAATACCTAACTTAAAATGCTTTATTGCCAAAAAATGCTCACCATCATCTGAGCCTTCAGTGAGTCATAATCTTTACATTGATAGACATAGCATTTTTTCCACAGAACTTCTTTCAAAATTTGAGTCAAGCCTCTCAAATACTGCTCCTGTTATAACAACAAAGTTGATATAATATTCTAAATCCTTTGTTATTTCAACAACCTTCACAGTGTCTTCACCAGGAATAGATTCCATCTCAAGAAAACACTTTCTTTGTTCAACTGTAAGAAGCAACTCCTCATCCATTGGTTTTACCATGAGATTGCAACTATTCAGTCACATCTTCAAGTCTCCACTTTTAATATGAGTTCTGTGCTATTTCTACCACATCTGCAGTTACTTCCTTCCTCCACTGAAGTCTTGAACTCCTCAAACTCATCCATGAGGGTTGGAATCAATTTCTTCCAATTTTTTTTAATGTTGATATTTTGACCTCTTCCTGTGAAGCACAAATGTTCCTAATGGCACGTAGCATAGTGAATCCTTTCCAGAAGGCTTTCAACTTACTTCCTGCAGTTCTATAAGAAGAGTCATTATCTATGGCAGCTATAGTCTTACAAGGTGTATTCCTTAAATAGTAAAACTTGAAAGTCAAAATTACCCCTTGATCCATGGGCTGCAGAACAGATATTGTGTTACCATGCATAAAAGCAACATTAATCTCATTGTACATATTCATCTTAGTTCTTGGGTGACCAGGTGCATTGTCAATGAACAGTAATAGCTTGAAAATAATCTTTTTTTTTTTCCCCTGAGCAATTGTTTTAAACACTGGGGTTAACCAATATGGCAAACAGTTGTGATCCAGACTTTGTTGTTCTATTTATAGAACACAGGCAGAGTATATATCACATTATTCTTAAGGGTCCTAGGATTTTCTGCATTAGTCCTGAAAAGAGAGTCAGCCTATTGAAGGTTTGAAGCCAGGCATTGACTTTTTTTCTCTAGCTATGAAAGTCCTAGATGACATTATCCACTATATAAGGCTGTTTTGTCTACCTTAAAAATATGGTGTTCAGTGTAGTCATCTTCATTAATTAATTACCTTAGTTAGATCTTCTGGATAACTTGTTGCAGCTTCTACATCAACACATGCTGCTTCACTTTTCATTTTTAATTTATGGGGATAACTTTGAGACCCCATTGACTGTAGCCCTCCTGGCTCCTCTGTCCATGGGATTTCCCAGTCAAGAATACTGGAGTAGGTTGCCATTTCCTCCTCCAGGGATCTTCCCAACCCAGGGATTGAACCTGCGCTTCTTGCGTCTCCTGCATTGGCAGGCAGATTCTTTACCATTGAGCCACCTGGGAAGCCTGAATCAATGCTGGTTACCTTCAAATTTTTTTCTGCAGCTTCTTCACCTCTCTCAGCTTTCATTGGCTCAAAAGAGTTAGGACGTTCCTCTGGATTAAGCTTTGACTCAAGGAAATGTCATTTGATCTTCTATCTAGACCAATACAACTTTCTCTATATCAGCAGTAAAGTTTTTTTTTTTTTTTTTTTTTTTTTTTTTGCTTTGTTATCACTTATGTGTTCACTACAGTAGCACTTATAATTTCATTCAAGAACTTTTTCTTTGTATTTACAATTTGGCTAGCTTTTTGAAGCAAGAGGTATAGACTTTGGCCTATTTTGTCTTTTGATATGTCGTCCCCATTAAACTTAATCACTTCTAGCCTTTTTTATTTAAAGTGAGAGACATGCAACTCTTTCTTTCACTTAAACCTTTAGAGGTTATTACAGGATTATTATATGGCCTAATTTCAATATTGTTGTGTCTTAGGGAAGAGGGAAACTGAAAAAAGGGAGAAAAATGGGGCACTGGCTGATCAGTGGAGCTGTCAGAGACACAATATTTATTAAGTTCATAGTGTTATATAGGCATAATTTGTGGAACCCGAAAACAATTAAAATAGCAACATCAAAAATTACTCCTCATAGATCACAATAACAAAAAAAAAGAATAATAAAAATAATAAAGTTTGAAAAATTGTGAGAATTACCAAAATGTGACACAGAGACATGAAATAAGAAAATACTGGTGCAGAAAAAAAAAAAAAAAAAAAATGTCGCCCATAGCTTTGCTTGAGGCAGGGTTGCCACAAACCTTCATGTTTAAAAAAAAATGCAGTATCTGCAAAGCAGAATAAAATGAGGTTTGCCTGTATATAGTTTGAGATAAGGATTCAGTTTTTTTCCCATATGGATAACAGTTTTTACTAGCTCTGTTTACTGAATAGTTCATCATTTTATCATAGATCAGCCTTGACATCACTGACAATTATGGGTTTTCATGATGCGTGGTATATCTAGCGCTTAACCACCTGCCAATAAATAATTTGAAAACTTTGATCTATTCGTATAAAAAATGGACTCACTTTCTATAGATGAGGCATTTGCAATAACAGAGAACACTTGAACAGTTCATTCAGGTGAACGGGGAAAGATTTTGTATATAGTTTCCATCCCATCATTTATCCAGTAGGCTTGTGCTTTGCAAGGTAAAGTCATGTAAAAGAAGTGATCAACACTGAATCTTCTTTGTGTTTATGCTGTTATTTATGAGATATCTTTAAAAAGCTGAAGAGGATAAGATGTTTAATTGTGTTGAACACTGTCAGATGACTAATTCATGAAATTTGCTAAAGAAATTCACTGACCATAGATTTTTTTTTGCAATTAAAAGAGCTCTATAGGGTTAAATTCTTTGAACTCCCATATTTCATAATAATGTACTTTCTTACTGATGTGACAAGACATCTGACCACAATGAACTTCAGGGAAAAAACAAAATCACTGCTGATATATTAAAGGAAGTATAGGCTTTTAAACTCAAAATGATTATAAGTTTAGCAGATATTATTTGAATACTGCATGCATCTTATACTGTACAATGTTACTGAACTCATGTTTTAAAATACAGAGCTATTTATGGAAAGAAATGCATAATTTCCAAAAACAGTCAGAACTATTTTTTTTTCCGTCAGAACTTTTAATGAGTACAAATCATGTTTCAAATTTCTGCAGCTAAGAAAGTAGACAGCAATTATACACAGTATATATTTGTAATGTGTTATATAATGTGCTCATATTTTAATACATTAAGGCCACCTATAAATCAACAAGAAAAAATAAAAAGAGCAATAGAAAAAATGTCTTGGGACATGAAAGGGCAGTTTGCAAGGAAGAAATACAAGTGACAAATATAATTATGAAAATAAATTTAATCTTATTAGTAAGAAAAGAAATTAACATTTTAGAACATGAAGTGCCATTTTCCCCAGTAATAGTGACAAAATCTAGTATAGCTGAGGGTGTGGAGAAGTAAGAACACTTATGGATTATTGGTAATGCTGTACATTAGCATAAACTTTAAATAAGGAAATTTAGGCAATACTTACAATGCACATACACTCTGACCCAATTATTTCTATACAGAGGCCATTATCTAGTCCTTGACCTAGATAAACACCTTGAAAGTGAATGACTAAGAACGTCTATACAGTGGAAGATATAGATGATGTTTCCTTCCAGTGCTAAGGAGTAGGTTTTCTGACAACACTGCAAAGGGAAGGCATGTTTAAACCCAATAATAAAAGGCACAGGTTCCCAAAGCTCAAGATTTCAGTCCTGTAATGCAACTATTTTGAGTCACTCTAACATTGGCACTTGGGGTGTGGGAACACATACCAAAAAAACAAAATGCTGATACTTTGACTATTGTTAATGTTGTGAATGTTAAACTGTCCCCTATCTCTGACCCAGGAGTCTCACATCTTCTACCAATGTCCATAAAACTGTACCAGGCTAACGTATCTGCTTTGCAAATAAGGTAAAATCTCAGTCCCTTCACCCTTACTGATTGACATTACTTAGGATTTTATCTTACTATGACATTAACATAAGAATGCAAAGATATGTGTACAAATGTGTTCATGACAGTAATATTGATATTACTGAATAAATGAAAACACCTAAATGCTCATGGAAAGAAAGCTCATTAAGTCCATTACATATTATTGATGGAAGACTATGAAACCATAAAAAAATGAAATCATAGTTTTATACTTATTGAGGGCTTCCCTAGTGGCTCAGATGGTTAAGAGTCTGCCTGTTGCGTAAGAGACTCAGGTTCTATCCTGGGTCGGGAAGATGCCCTGGAGAAGGGAATGGCAACCCACTCCAGTATACTTGCCTGGAGAATCCCATGGACAAAGGAATCTGGTAGGCTACAGTCCATGGAGTTGCAAAGAGTCAGACATGTCTGAGTGACTAACACTTTCACTTATTGAAAGTGAAAGATAATCATGACATATTGTTAAGCATAAAAGCAGGTTATGAAACACTAGTATATTTATATTTTAGTTAATAAATAATTCTCTTTCTTGCTTTTTCTCAATCTGCCTCTCACTTTTACATGTACACACTCATATATATATATATATATATACACACACACACACACACATATATATACATATATATGTATATTTATATCTGTTAGCAATGGTTAACTAACAGTGGGACTTGGAATGACTTCATTTTTTCCACTTATCTATCTATATATATATATATATATTTCTGAAATATCATGTATTATCTGAGTATTTAAAAAATAAATGATCCACGCTAAAAAAAAATCTGCAGCTGTCTTCAGAATTCATATCTCAGGAAGTAACTGAATTATCACACATCTTACCCATTAGTAAAGCTCATTTCAAAAAGGAACTGATTGATCTGAAAGAACACTATACCCACCACATATACATAATATCCTTCAAATATAATTGCACAAATAATTCTAAAATTTCTGGCTATATGGCCAATCTTGGCTATATTTGGGGTCATCTGACTCTGTGAAAGCATATTTTCACTAGTAAATTTTGAAATCACTGTTAAGACCATTGTACCTGGAAACCTGGTATTAGTGCTAAAAGTAACTTCATTTAAGTTCCGTTCAGTCACTCAGTCATGTCCAACTCTTTGCGACCCCATGGGCTGCAGCACGCCAGGCCTCCCTGTCCATCACCAACTCCCGGAGACTACCCAAACTCATGTCCATTGAGTCGGTGATGCCATCTAACCATCTCATCCTCTGTTGGACAACAGAGGATGTCCCCTTCTTATCCTGTCCTCAATCTTTCCCAGGATTAAGGTCTTTTCAAATGAGTCTGCTCTTCACATCAGGTGGCCAAAGTATTGGAGTTTAGATGGACTGGTTGGATCTCCTTGCAGTCCAAGGGATTCTCAAGAGTTTTCTCCAACACCACAGTTCAAAAGCACCAATTCTTTGGCACTCAGCTTTCTTTATAGTCCAACTCTCACATCCATACATGACTACTGGAAAAACCATAGCCTTGACTAGACAGACCTTTGTTGGCAAAGTAATGTCTCTGCTTTTTAATATGCTATCTAGGTTGGTCATAACTTTCTTTCCAAGGGGTAAGCATCTTTTTATTTCAAGGCTGCAATCACCATCTGCAGTGATTTTGGAGCCCACCAAAATAAAGTCTGTCACTGTTTCCACTGTTTCTCCATCTATCTGCCATGAAATAATGGGACCTGATGCCATGATCTTAGTTTTCTGAATGTTGAGCTTTAAGCCAACTTTTTCACTCTCCTCTTTCAGTTTCATCAAGAGGTCCTTTAGTTCTTCTTCGCTTTCTGCCATAAGGGTGTTGTCATCTGCATATCTGAGGTTATTGATATTTCTCCTGGCAATCTTGATTTCAATTTGTGCTTCATTCAGCCCAGCATTTCTCATGATGTACTCTGCATATAAATTAAATAAGCAGGGTGACAATATACAACCTTGACATATTCCTTTTCCTATTTGGAACCAGTCTGTTGTTCCATGTCTGGTTCTCAAGAGGCAGGTTAGGTGGTCTGGTATTCCCACCTCTTTCATAATTTTCCATAATTTGTTGTGATACACACAGTCAAAGGCTTTGGCATCGTCAATAAAGCAGAAATATATGTTTTTCTGGAACTATCTTGCTTTTTCGATGATCCAGCGAATATTGACAAATTAACCATCAGTTCTAGAATAAGTTCTCTGTTCATAATACCATTATCATTGACTTGTAAATGTGCACTCTGTGTGAATACAGTTCTTTAACATAATTTTAAATAATTTTTATCATTTCTGCTAAAATTCAAATTTTAATTTTAATTATTTAATTATTTTAATTATTGGATTTTAATTAAGGTATAGTTGATCTATAATTTTGCCTGTTTCACATGTAGAGCAAAGTTGCTTAGTTTTATATATATATATATATATATTCTTTACGTGATTCTTTCCATTATGGTCTAGCACATGATACTGGATATAGTTTTTTTTTTTTTTTAACTGAACTATAGTTGATTTACAGTGTTGCATTAATTTCAGAAATGTGATTATGTTTCTTATATATATCTAAATTTTCTCTTTCTGATTATTTTCCAATTTATGTTATCATGAGATATTGAATATAGTTCCCTGTGCTATACAGCCATTCGTTGTTGCTCATCTATTTTATTAAGATATACAGTAGTCTATATCTGTTAATTCCAGACTCTTAATTTATCTCTCCATCCCCATTTCCCCTTTGTCTATTTTCTATGTCTGTCTATGAGTCTATTTCTGTTTGGCATCATTTTTTTTCAGATTTCACATATAAATGATTATCATTCTCTGATTTATTTCATTTTGTTTGATAATCTCTAGGTCTATCCATGTTGCAAATGGCACTATTTTATTCTTTTTTTATGGCTGCGTAAAATTGCATTGTGTATATGTACCATGTCTTCTTTATCCATCTATCTGTTGATGGGCATTTAAGTTGCTTCTATATCTTGACTATTGGGAATAGTGTTGTTATGAACATTGGGGTGCACATCACTATGGTTGATAAATGTAGATCATTTGTGTTTTCCTTTTTCCCATTCAAAATCTTATAATTCACCAAAATAATAAGCTACATAAATATATTTTACTATCATATTACCAAAATTCTTACATATTTCCATATTCAACATATTATTCCATGTTTCCATGCCTGTTCTTAAGCTTTTTTTTTTTTTTTTCCTGCCTAGAAGCCTCCCCACCTGGTTAAAGTGTTAATGTTTAAGATTCTGTACAGCCATCATCTCATCCAACAACCTCTCTCCAAATCACAGGCTGTTATCTTCCATTTTCACTGATCCCACAATATCCATCATATACTTCTATTCATTTATTTAACATTTACCAAAAATTTATTATGTGTAAGTCAATGTCCTTGATGACCAGGATGTAAGTGGGTAACTTCAAACATGACTCCTGCCTCCACAAAGCTTACAGCCCATCTTGTCAGCTACCATATTAAAATTGAATCCACTATTTTATCTTTCTAAAGTCTCTAAATTATAAACTTCTTAATACCAAAGCTTGTAAATATTCACATTAGTACACTTAGTGCCCAACACTATCCTAGAAGGAAATGGAAATTGGCCCCAGTATTCTTGCCTGGCGAATCCCATGTACAGAAGAGCCTGGTGAGCTGTAGTGCATGGGGTTGTAAAAGAGTTGGACACAACTGAGAAACTAAAATATAGGCACACAAAAAAAATGTTTGTAGCATTGAATTTTCAGATAGCAAAGTAAAATGTGTCCTTTTTCAAAATTGTTGATGTCACAACTTTTTTCTAATCTATCCCTACTGGCCTTTATATCACAAGAACAAGAAAACACATTCATTATATAATTGGGGGTGGGAGATATTGGAGGAAAATAATTTATAGCTCACAAACATAAAAAGGTTGACCCAAAACTATTTGTAGTACGTCCATTATCACCACATTAACTACCTACTATCACGCATTCTCAAATTAGGTCTCATGTTACATAACTGAGTTAAAGAAAACTTTATGTATGTGTTTGTGTGTGCGAAAGAGAGAGAGAGGGAGGTTGGACATCTTCCTAAACTCTGATGCAGATGAGCCTCACATATAATCACATTCATTAAGTAGCATTCATAACACTTCTGAGATGCTGAGAGTGATGCATGCACCTAATCCTTTGGATAAAATTGGGTCAATGTTAGAATCAATTTGGCATTTACACTTCACTTCCATTGTCCTCAAAACTCAGTTCCATCCAGTTAGATTCCAAATCCTTGGTTTCCACATTACCACACATGTGGGTTCTTCACTTTGCTAATTGACTTTTGGAAATTATAGAATAGCAATGACTAAGAAAAGTAGTGAAAAATGTTTTACTTAGTAGTATTAGATGCAGTAAGAACTAAAAGAGATATGAAAAGTTTTCACTATGTTACACCATAAATAAAACACAAATCCCTGGACTGACCTGCTGCTTTGACAACTATGTAGGTACAGGTGTTTAAATGATTTAAGAAAACAATAGCATGAGTGGATACTTATTATTTAATCCCTTTACCCACCCATGAGTTTTTGCTCTCTGCTGGCTTTCTCTTTCAAAGGTTCTTCTCCCCTCTTCATCTCCCTCTCTTCTTCCTACACACACACACACACACACACACACACACACACACACATTCATAATCAGAAAAAACAGTTTTCCATGCAAGGAGATAATGTGGTTTCTGCATTTGCCATCACCAGCTCTTTATTTGCCTAATGAAAAAAGATAAACTTTGTTGATTTTAAGATATACTTCTTGGGCATTTCAATTTAGAACTATAATGTTTTTCACTTTTCTTTTGTACTATGAAGGGAAAACGTAATACATACTCTAAATAGTAACTACCTACAAGATTGTCTTTGCCAAGACAGGCAATTCCTTTAAATTCTATGTTTGCTGCAATTAGTTCTTACAGTAAGTAGAGGTGACTTATTCTTTATAATAGGAATATAGTAACCTTGTTATGCCCTATAGCTATGAATTTTTATGCATTTTTATTTTAAAGGGCTAAATTAAAATACTGATAACCAAATTATACTTCAATCTCATAATTATTAGAAATTTAATCAAATCACTTGGTTATTTTTTCTCTTTGTCAATATTGTAAAAGACATTTTATAGGGTATATTTCAGCCTATTTCCCAGGAATATAAAGATAAAATTAAAAAGGTACTTGTCCTGTGGAAACTCTATGACTATCCATGTATATATTTTTTCATGCTATGCAAAAATAGCTTTTTTTTTTTTGTTTTCCCGTGAATGTATTTTTTTAAATGCAAGCAGATCTGACATTTTAAGATTGTAATCAATTCTGAGCAAAGAGCACATGTTAGCTTCCTTGTTCTTTTAGAAACTAATTTCATTCAAGGTCCCTTTCCCCCCAGAATTTGGCACTGGGGTTTTAAATGAATGCTATCAAAGGCACTATTAAATAGGATTTTATCCACTTGACCAAGGTTCATGCTAGCAACCATTTTAGAGATCTTCTAGTATTGATTATACTTCCCAGATAAAATGAAATTACCTTGAATGCATGGTCTAGTGGGCTTACTCCTTATAATACAATGTTAAATGATCAAATCCATCCTTACAGTAAAGTGGATCTGATCAAAAAATTTAATGCATCATAAAAAAGGAAAAAGCTAAGTGAAAATGTGATCACTAGTAAAATGTGATCACTCAAACAGTTAGACATAAAAAAAAAAACACTAACTCCTTAATTTTGATGGATATAATTATTGCCTGGCTTGTTGAATTTATCTTTTTCCTACCTACCTGTACTTAGTCTTCACAAATATGTTATAAGTAATATTTATTTGGGCTGACTCTATTTGAGGGCTTTTGGGTTTCTGAAGTATTATTTTCTTTATGCCTAATGAGTTGTTTTCTTTTAATTTTTATTGGAATATTGTTGACTTACAACATTGTGTCAGTTTCTACTGTATGACAAAATGACTCAGCCATAAATATACATATATCCTCCCCACCTTATGGACTTTCTTCCCATTCAGGTCACTACAGTGGATTAAGTAGAGTTCCCTGTTCTATACATCATATATGTCAAATCTAGAGAAATGGTATGAAGGTGAAGGTGAAGTGACTCAGTTGTGTCCGACTCTTTGCGACCCCATGGATTGTAGCCCACCAGGCTCCTCAGTCCATGGGATTTTCCAGGCAGGAGTACTGGAGTGGGTTGCCATTTCCTTCTCCAGGGGATCTTCCCGACCCAGGGACCGAACCTGATGATTCTATTTGCAAAGCAAAAATAGAGACATAGACATAGGGAACAAATGTATGAATACCAAGGAGGAAAGTGGGGTGGGAGGAATTGGAAGATTGGAATTGACACATTTACACTATTGACACTATGTATAAAATAGATAACAAAAGAGAACATACTGTATGTCTACTGAGTTTTAATGAATTTTAAACACCTCATTGGTTGTAGGTAGGCTCTTAAAAAATTCATATTCCGGTTTAAAAAAAATCCATGGAAGAATTAGTCTCAGAAATTCAATGTAAACAAACATAAAATTACCATTTTTATAATAACAGAAAATAGAACATATGCATTGTAGAAAACTTAGAAAAGAAAATAAGTCTAAAACAATTGGGCTCCCCTCGTGGCTCAGTCTGAAAGAATATGCCTACAATGCAGGAGATCCCCTGCAATGCAAGAGGCCTTGGTTCAATCCCTGGGTTGGAAAGATCCCCTGGAAAAGAAAATGGCAACCCAGTCCAGTAATCTTGGTTGGGAAATCCCATTGACAGAGGAGCCTGGCAGGCTACAGTCCAAAGGGTCACGAAGAGTCAAGTACGACTGAACACGGCCATGATTTAGTGACTAATAATCACTAAAGAAATTATTCATAAGCCCAACACAGACATATACACTGTTAAAAATTATATATTTAGTATTCTGTATATACCTAGGTATATATAAATACCACAGATTATTCAAATTCTGCTTAATATTCTGCTTTATTTATGTAAAATTAAATTATATACATTTCCCATGTTGATAAATACTACTTTAAAACATGTGTCTTAATGGCGTCAATGTTCCAACCGTTGGATGCATCATAACTCCCAATCTTTGGATATTTAAGTTAATTTAATTTTATTTTTTAAGTTAATTTTAAATATTTTCTATTAAATATTACAGTGAACATTCTTTAACCATGTGTTTCTACATATTTCAGATTACTTTTTAAGAATACTTTCTAATCTATGGATTTACCAGGTCATAGGGTATAAATTAAGACTCTCCACAAGTGTTGCTGTTTCCCTCAAGATGATTTGTAGCAATTTAGACCACATTATCTGTATATATATGTTCCAAACTCACAATATCCTTGTCAAAACTAGTTATATTTTAAAAATCATTTTCTAGTTTGACAGTTTAATTTTAACCTTTTGGAGGTTAAATATTTTTCATAGATTAATTGACAACATTTATAAATTTTCTGTCTAAGCCCCTCGTTCAAGTTTCTTTTAAAGTGTTCCATGCTAAGTTGCTTCCGTCATGTCTACCTCTTTGCGACCCTATGGACTGTAGCTCTCCAGGCTCCTCTGTCCAAGGGATTCTCCAGTCAAGAATACTGGAGTGGGTTGTCATTCCCTTCTCCAGGGGATCTTGCGGACCTAGGGATTGAAACTGCATCTTTTCCGTTTCCTGCAGGAGGGTTCTTTGCCACTAGTGCCACATGATTTCAATTGGCATGCATGTTTTATTCATATATTGAGAACAGATCACATTTTTTTTCACATATTGAGAACAGATTACATGCCAAGCTATAAAACAAGTCTCAATAAATTTAAGAAAATTTAAATCATATTAAACATGCTTTCTGGCCACAGACATATGAAACAAAAAATCAATTACCAGAAGAAAATTGTAAATAATATAAACACATGAAGGATAAACATGGCGGTAAACAATCAATTTCCCAACAATAAATCAAAGGGAAATCAAAACATGCTTTGAGACAAATGAAAATACAAATGCTATATTGCAAAATCTATGGGATGCAGAATCTATGGGATGCAAACTCATTGCAGTTTTGATTTGCATTTCTTTAATAATCAGTGATGTTAAGAATATTTTCACATGCTTTTTAGCAATCTATATGTCTTCTTTCAGAAAATGTCTATTTATATCTTCTGCCCATTTTTTTTTGGTTTTTGCATCCAGAATATATTTTGAAAACTTTTACACTGATACCAAAGACAGGCAAAGACACTACAAGAAAATTACAATTATCCTTTATGAATATTGACATAGAAATCTTGAAAAAAATATCAGCAAACTGAAGCAGTACATTAAAAGGTATATATACTATGACCAAGCGGGATTTATTCCTCAAATTTGTGAATGGGTCAACAGACAGAAATTAATCAATGTGATATGTCACCTTAATAGAATGAAGGAAAAAACAAAAATGAGGATGGTTTAAGGGACCAAGCTGATGAACATTCACATTATAGAGGTCCCAGGAGGAGGAGAGAGAGAGAAAGGAACATAAAACGTATTTGAAGAGATGATGGTTGAAAAGTTCCCTAATCTGGCAAAGAAACCAGACAACCAAGTCCAGAAAGCAGTGAGTTCCAAACAAGATGTCCCCAAAGAGACCCACACCAAGACACAGTTAAAATGTCAGAAGATCTCACGTGCCTCATGGCCAAAAAAAAAAAAAAAAAAAAAAACAGAGTATAAACAACAGAAGCTGGCTTCCTGATGGCTCAGTGGTAAAGAATCTGCCTTCCAATGCAAGAGACACAGGTTCGATCCCTGGGCCAGGAAGATCCCACATGCCTCAGAGCAACTAAGCCCACAACTGTGAGCTTGTGCTCTAGAAACCAGGACCCACAACTACTGAAGCTCCTGTGCCTTGAAACCTGTGCTATGCGACAAGGGAGGCCACTACAATGAGAGATCTGAGCACGGCAACTAGAGAGTGGCAGTGGCCCCAACACTCCACAACTAGAGAAAGCCCACAGAGCATAGAAAACCCAGCACAACACTCCCCAAAAGAATTGTGATAGAGGGTTTTCTTTTTTGTTTCCAGGTTGCTGACAACATTGTGATTCCTGTTCTAAGTGCAGGTTACTCAGATACATTCAGTTTGTGAAATTTGAGCTGTACCTTTGTGATGTGTGAAGTTATTTGTATGCATATTATGCTTCAGCTTTTTACCAAAAAAAAAAAAAAAAATGTCTCTTCTAGTGTCTTTCCCCTCCCTCAACACAACTTCTGCAACCAGTTTCTTATGTCCTTCCTGAGTTATTTTAAGTATATAAAGGCCTATATCTTTTTTATTAACAAGTATCATATGAATCACACTTCACTTTGCTTTTTCCCCCTTTCACTTTATATGTCTTGTGAATTGCTCAATTTCTGCACATATAGTTCTGCTTTTATTATTTTTTAATGGGTCTGGGAGCATTCTCTTAGCTCTGATTAAAAAAAAAATTGGTGGCCTAAAAGAGAAGCAGTTCTCAAATACATCATGCCGAATGACAGAAGCCTTAGACAAAAGAATATATGTTCTGCGATACTAATTATATGAAGTTTCATATAATGGAAAATGAAGGTATGGTAGGGACAAAATTAGAACAGTAGTTGTCTCTGGGGAGGAGTGTGGGTGGGATTGACTAAGAAAGGGACTGAGTGAAATTTCTAGGATGACTGTAATGTTCTGTATATTGATAAGGGATTGGATTAGACAGGTGGATGCATATGTCAATGCTCAGCAAAATACACTTAAAACTTGTGCTTTTAAATTTAATGTAAGTTTAACTCAAAAATATGTAAAACAGATATTAAGCTCTAGTTGATGACCTGCATGCTGAAATGTTTAGGGGTGATGGGTACTGATGATGACAATGTCTTTGAAATGCATCAGAAAATAAAATGGACTGGTAAAAAGATGGATAGTATTGTGATAAAGAATAGTAAAGAATAGAGTAGTAAAATGCTAATGGGTAGAGACTAAGTGATGAGTATATGTGTGTTCACTGAAAAATTCTAAAAGTAAAATGTTGAGAGAGAAAGAAAGAGCAGCAAGCTGGGTATTGCCTCGACAAAACTTGATTAACCATTTAAAAGTGTACAATCAGGTGGTATTTAGTGCATTCACAATGTTGTATAACCACCACCTCTCTAGTTTCAAAGCTTCATCACCGTTGAGACTTTAAGGGTTACATTTATTCCTAAGTATTTTATTCTTTTTATGCTATTGTAAATGGAGTTGTTGTCTTAATTATCTTTATGGATTGTTCATTGCAACTGATTTTCATGTGTCAATTTTGTATCTTGGAACTTTGCTGAATTCATTTATTAGCTCTAACTTCGTGTGTGTAATCTTTAGGGTTTTCTAGATATAAGATCATGTTGTCAGTGAATAGAGAAAATTTTACTTCTTCCTTTCTAATTTGAATGTCTATTTCTTTTTCTTGCCTACTTGCTCTGTCTAGAGCCTCTGATATAATATTTGCTAGAAGTGGCAAAAGTAGACATTGTTCCTAATTCTAGGGGAACAACTTTTAGTCTTTCACCACTGAATATGTTGTTAGCCATGGGTTTTTCATATATGACTTTTATCATAATGAGTTTCTTTCTATTTCTCATTCATTAAGTGTTTTGTGTGTGTGTGAATTTTATCATTCTTTTATTGCATCAATTCGGATGATTGTTTTTTTTTTTTTTCCTCCATTCTATCTTCTGCCAATTTTTAATTTTTTTTTTTTTGAGCTACATGAGCTGTTTGTATATTTTGGAGATTAATCCCTTGTCAGCCGCTTTGTTTGCAAAGCCCCATTCTGTGGGCCATCTTTTCATTCTGTTAATGATTCCCTTTACTATGCAAAAGCTTTTAAGTTTAATTAGATCCCACTTGCTTATTTTTGTTTTTATTTCATTACTCCAGGAAGTGGATCAAAAAATGACATTGTTGATTTATGTCAGAGAGTTTTCTACCTGTTTTCCTCTAAGGGTTTTATAGTATCTGGCCTTAAATTTGGGTCATTAATCCATTTTAAGTTTATTTTTTTGTATGGTATTGTGGAGTGGTTAGATTTGCTCTTATAAAAAATCTACAAACAATAAATACTAGAGAGGGTGTGAACAAAAAAGAACACTCCTACACTGTTGGTGGGAATGTAAACTGGTACAGGCACTATAAAAAATGATACGGAGATTCCTTTAAAAACTAACTATAGAACTACTCTATCATCCAGCCATCCCATTCCTAGGCATATATCTGGAGAAAACCATTATTCAAAAAGATACATGCACTCTGATGTTCATTGCAGCACTATTTGCAATAACCAAGACATGAAAGTAATCTAAATGCCCATAGATAAAGAAGATGTGGTACATATATACAATGGAATATTACTTAGCTATTTGCAATAAGCAAGACATGAAAGTAATCTAAATGCCCATAGATAAAGAAGATGTGGTACATATATACAATGGAATATTACTTAGCTATAAAAAGAATGAAATAATGCCATTTGTAGCAACATGGATGAACCTAGAGATTATTGTACTAATGAAATAAGTCAGACGAAGACAGATATTATATGATATCACTTATATGCATAATCTAATAAAAATATTATACAAATGAACCTATTTGCAAAACAGAAACAGATTCCAAAATTAAACTTATGGTTACCAAAGGGGAAATGTGGGAGGAAAGTGATAATTTAGGAGATTGGGATTAACATACACACACTATTATATATAAAATAGATAACTAACAACAATGACCTAATGTAGCACAAGAAACTGTACTCAATAATCTGTAATAAGCTATATGGGAAAATAATCTGAAAAAGAATGGATACATATATATACATATATACACATATGTGATTCACTTTGCTATACGCCTGCAACTAATACGATATTTCAAATCATTTATACGCCAATAAAAATTGTTAAAAATCCACTGGATGCAACAAATGCAGTTTCAAGCAGGAAGTTCATATTGATGTAGACTACCTCAAGAAACAAGAAATATCTCAAGTAAACAGTATAGCTTCATATTTAAATGAAATAGAAAAAGGAGAACAAACAAGCTCAAAGGTAGTAGAAGAAATAAAATAATAAAGATCAGAACAGAAAAGAATAAAAAAAAGAAAAAAATGAAAAAGACAAAATACAATAGAAAAAAATCAATGAAACTAAGAGCTAATTAGTATAAAAGAGAAATAAAATTCACAGACCATTAGCCAGATTCATCAAGAAAAATTTGAGGGAGACCAAAAAAAAGAAAGAAAAGAAAAAGTGAAAGAGGAGAAATTACAAACAACATCACAGAAATACAAAGAATCATAAGAGAATACTGTGAAAAAATAAATGCCAACAAATTAGACAACCTATAAGAAATGAATAAATTCTTAGAAACACACAATCTTCCAAGACTGAATCATAAACAAATAAAAAATCTGAATAGAATGATTATTAGTAATAAAATTAAATCAATAAACAAAAAACTCCCCCCCAAAACATTCAAGTCCACGTAGCTTCATAGGTGAATTGTACAAAACACTTGAAGAAGAGTTAATACTATCCTTCTCAAATTATTTGAAAATGATTGAAAGGTAATGAGCACTTCCAAGCTCATTTTATGATGACAGCAAACTTTTGAATGGGAGAAGATATTTGCAAATGATATATCCAATAAGCAGTCGATTTTTAAAATACATAGTGTTAGTGTGTTAGTCACTCAGTCGTGCCCGGCTCTTTGCAACCCCATGGACTGTAGCCCACCAGGCTCCTCTGTCCATGAGACTTTCCAGGCAAGGATATTGGAGTGGGTTGCCATTTCCTTCTCCAGGGGATCTTCCCAAGCCAGGGATCGAACCCAGGTCTCCTGCACTGCAGGCACATTCTTTACCAACTGAGCTACAAGGAAAGCCCCTTTAAAATACATAAATAACTCATAAAACTCAATACCAAAAAAGTTTCCCAATTAAGAAAGGGCCAGAAGACTTGAATAAACATTTTTTTTTCAAAGAAGACATACAGATGGTCAATAAGCACACAAAAAGATGTTCAACATCACTAATCGTCAGAAAATGCAGATCAAAACCACAATGAACCATCAGTAAACACTTGTCAGAATGGCCACTATCAAAAAGAAAAGAATGTGTTCATGGAGGGTGTGGATGTGCACTGTTGTGGGAGTATACATTGATGCAGTCACTATGGAAAACAGTATGGATGTTCTTGAAAAAACTAAAAGTAGAATTATCATATGATTTAGGAATTCCTCTTCTGGGTATTTGTCTGAAGAAAACAGAACACTAATTTGAAAAGATATATGCACCCTCATGTTCATTACAGCACTATTTAAAATAGCTAAGATATGAAAGAAACCTAAGTGTTAATCAATGGATGAAAGGATATAAAATGCATGGTACGAATGTACATTGGAATACTAGCCACAAAAAAAGAATGAAATCTTGCCATTTGTGACATGGATGATCCCAGAAGATACTATGCTGAGTGAAATAAGTCAGACAGAGAAAGACAAACACTATATAATTTCACTTACATGTGGGATCTAAAAACTAAAACAAATGAACAAACAAAACAAAACAGAAGGAGACTTAAAGAGAACAAACTGGTGGTTGCTAGAGAGGAGGAGTGGGGGGAAATGTGTGAAACAGGCGATGAGGATTAAGAGAAACAAACTTCTAGCTTTAAAATCAACAAGTCATGGGAATGTGATATATAGCATATGAAATATACTCAATAATATTGTAATATCTCTCTAGAGATTCAGAATGTAACAAGATTTATCATGGTGATCATTTCATAATGTATAAAAGTTTTGATTATATTATACAATTGAAACTAACATTATATGTTGATTATAATTCAATAAAACTTTTAAATAAAGGAATATAATCTCTCATCTCAGATAAGATTCCTTTCTTAGTAATCCTGAACCAATATTCTAATTATTAACCTATGTTCTCTTTGCCCTTACTTTCAGCATTAATGAAACTGCTTATTAATTTATGTTTTAAAACTTTCCATTGCAATATTACAAACTATTGGGCCTCTTTGAAATTAAAAAAAAAAAAAAACACTTGCAAATAAAGTTTTCCATGTTTGCCAAAAGGTTATCTGTCTCTACAAGAGACCAGACTACTTCCAAACAATATCAAAGATATGAAGCTGTTTATCTAGCATCTCTAATAATTCTTATTAATTTCTAAAATTTTCTTCTACCATTGTAAAACTGAAATGAAGAACAAAAATGCTATAAATAAATGTGTTTCTTGGTGTGACATTCTTCCATTCAAAAGGTTAACTTTCCCTTTCATAGTACTAATTCATTGCCCTTTGAAACAATATTTCAAACATAGCATTTTAATCAACCTATTTCTTAACAACATACATAACACTATGAATACATAAAATTTCAGACTATGTTTTGAAAAAGTTTGATATTAAGAACCAAGTTTATAATTGTTTACTTAAAATGTCACGTTGAGACACAACTATAAAATTTGAAATCTTGTTAAATCTAGAATAGTTGCAATACAGCCTCTAGACAACACCATATATAAGGAATTCCAGGCTCTTAATACAGTGTAGTTACATCTTAAGATCCATGTATCTATCCTATTAAATCACATAAAGCACATATATTTATCTGTTCACTCTTTCAATATGGTGGGAGCTTCTGTCAGAGTTGGAGCTTCCCAGATAGCTCATCAGTTAAGGGTCTGCTTGCAATGCAGAAGATGCAGGAGACTCGGGTTCAATTTCTGTGTTTGGAAGATCCCCTGGAAGAGGAAATAGCAACCCACTCCAGTATAGTTGCCTGAAAAAATCGCATGGACAGAGGCACCTGGCAGGCTACAGTCCAAAGAATCAGGCATGACTGAGCGACCGAGCACACTGTCAGAGTAGAGATAAGCAATATTTCCAATATTTAGCTGTGTCTGTCTTTTTATTTGGGGAGAGAAGATGAGAGGGAATTGACTGTGAAAGTAAATATTGTTTCATTAGATTATATAAGATTGCTGAAAGTCACAGAAATGAATGTACTACATTTTGAAGCACCAAAATCTTTTGAAATTTGACCACTGATATTTCCTTTTTGAACAGCATGTTCTCACAATGTAAAATATGAGTTAATCAAAAAGCACTCGCTGAGTACATAGAAGTTATGACACACCACATAAGGGAAGTTTTAATAGGTACATCAGATTAATTTGCAATGGAGCTTGCCTTTGATGAAAATAAGATTCACAAAATACACCAACATGAAACAGAATTGATATGTTCAGCTATTGTAGATATATAAACCATCACTGATGCTTTAGTTCCACTATTTATCCCACAATCCAAAGGAGATGTGTTTCTAGTTTAATGTGAGTGAGGCATAGTGACCTTGAGACTACAGCAATTTGAGATTAGCCCAGAGGATTCTCTGAGTCCTCCAAATCTCATGTTTTTTTTACACTGATTATGAAGTGCTACAACCCTCTTTCTAGGACTCTAAAACAATAAAATGCAGGAAAAGACCAAGCATTAATGAGAATCTAAAGATTCTATGGAATTTACCTACTCCAGGCCAAGGATGGTAGACAGAACTGTTTCCATTAAGCAAATATTTGCTAATCATGTATTATGTGTCAGGCACTGTTCTAGCACTGTAAACAAACAAAGCAAGCAAAATAGACATTCCCAGCCCTTATGAAACTTATATCTCATTTTAAACTAAAATTAGATGTTATAAATGTTCTAAATTTAGATGCCAGATGTTCTAAATTTTTACTGAAGTATAGTTGCTTTATACTGCTGTGTCAGTTTCTGCTATATAGCAAAGTGAATAGGTTATACATGTACATATATCCATTTTTTAGACTGTTTTCCTGTATAGACCACTACAGAGTATTGAGTAGAGTTCTCTGAGCTATACAGTAAGTTCTTATTAGTTATTTATTTTATATATAGTGTATATATATGTGTGTGTGTGTGTGTGAATCCTAATCTCCCAGTTCATCCTCCCATCCTTTCCCCTTGGTATGCATACATTTATACTCTACATCTATATCTCTATTTTCCTTTGTAAATAATATCATCTATACCATTTTTGGGCCTCCCAGGTGCCAATGCAGGAGGTGCAAGAGGCATGGGTTTGATCCCTCAGTCAGGAAGACCTCCTGGAGTGGGAAATGGCAACCTGATCCAGTATTCCTGCCTGGAAAATGCCATGGACAGAGGAGCCTGGTGGGCTATAGTCCATTGGGTCACAAAGAGTCAAAAACAACTGAGCACACACACACATACCATTTTTCTAGATTATACACACACACACACACACACACACACACACTAAGATACAATACTTGTTTTTCTCTTTCTGATTTACTTCACTCTGTGTGACACTTTTAAGCCCATCCACATCTCTGCAAATGACATAATTTTATTCCTTTTAATGGCTGCATAATATTCCATTGTGCATATGTACTACATCTTCTTTCTTCATTCATCTGCCAATGGACAATTAAGGTGGTTTCCATATCCTGGCTATTGTAAATAGTGCTGCAATGAATGTTGGGGTGAATGTATCTTTTATAATTATGGTTTTCTCTGGTTATACGACCAGTAGCAAGATTGCTGGGTTATATGGTAGCTCTACTTTTATTTTTTAAGGAACCTCCATACTGTTCTCCATAGCGGCTGTATCAGTTTACATTCCCAACAACAGTGCAAGAGAATTCCATTTTATCCACACTTTTTGGGGCATTTATTGTTTATAGATTTTTCAATTATGACGGTTATGACTGGTACAAGATGATATCTCATGGTAGTTTTGATTTGAATTTTTCTAATAATTTATGATCTGGGGCATCTTTACATTTGTTTGTTAATCATCTGTATGTCTTCTTTGGAGAAATGTCTACTTAGGTCTTCTACCATTTTTGATTGGGTCATTTGTTGTTTTTATATTGAGCTGAATGAGCAGTTTGTATATTTTGGATATTAATTCCTTGTCAGTTCCTTCATTTGCAAATATTTTCTCCCATTCTAAGGGCTGTCTTTTCATGTTGTTTATGGATTTCTTTGCTGTGCAAAAGATTTTAAGTTTAATTAGGTTCCATTTGCTTATTTTTGTTTTTGTTTTCATTAACCTTAGGAGGTGGGTCAAAAAAGGTCTTGTTGCAATTTACATCAAAGAGTTTTCTGCCTATGTGTTCATCTAAGACTTTTATGTGTTTAGCCTTACCTTTTAATCTTTAACCCAGTTTGAATTTATTCTTGTGTATGATGTTAGAGACTGTTATAATTTCATTATTTTACATGTAGCTGTCCAGTTTCCCTGGCACTAATTATTGAAGATGCTGTCTTTTCTCCATTTTATATTCTTGCCTTCTTTATCATAGATTAGGTGACCATGATATTATAAAATTGGAAAAACAATAAATAGGAAGAATCACAGCAAATGTTATTTTTTTTTCTAGGCAGATAATCTGCCTAAAACACCAATTTACATATTGGGTGAGATATGATCAACAACATTTTTTTTTTCCCCTTCTCTATACAAATTTATTTTTTTTTTATTATTATTTTTTTCCAGTGGGTTTTGTCATACATTGATATGAATCAGCCATGGATTTACATGTATTCCCAATCCCGATCCCCCCTCCCACCTCCCTCTCCACCCGATTCCTCTTGTTCTTCCCAGTGCACCAGGCCGGAGCACTTGTCTCGTGCATCCCACCTGGGCTGGTGATCTGTTTCACCATAGATAGCATACATGCTGTTCTTTTGAAATATCCAACCCTCACATTCTCCCACAAAGTTCAAAAGTCTGTCCTGTATTTCTGTGTCTCTTTTTCTGTTCTGCATATAGGGTTATCGTTATCACCTTTCTAAATTCCATATACATGTGTCAGTATGCTGTAATGTTCTTTATCTTTCTGGCTTACTTCACTCTGTATAACGGGCTCCAGCTTCATCCATCTCATTAGGACTGGTTCAAATGAATTCTTTTTAATGGCTGAGTAATATTCCATGGTGTATATGTACCACAGCTTCCTTATCCATTCATCTGCTGATGGGCATCTAGGTTGCTTCCATGTCCTGGCTATTATAAACAGTGCTGCGATGAACATTGGGGTGCACGTGTCTCTTTCAGATCTGGTTTCCTCAGTGTGTATGCCCAGAAGTGGGATTGCTGGGTCATATGGCAGTTCTATTTCCAGTTTTCTAAGAAATCTCCACACTGTTTTCCATAGCGGCTGTACTAGTTTGCATTCCCACCAACAGTGTAAGAGGGTTCCCTTTTCTCCACACCCTCTCCAGCATTTATTGCTTGTAGACTTTTGGATAGCAGCCATCCTGACTGGCATGTAATGGTACCTCATTGTGGTTTTGATTTGCATTTCTCTAATAATGAGTGATGTTGAGCATCTTTTCATGTGTTTGTTAGCCATCTGTATGTCTTCTTTGGAGAAATGTCTGTTTAGTTCTTTGGCCCATTTTTTGATTGGGTCATTTATTTTTCTGGAATTGAGCTGCAGGAGTTGCTTGTATATTTTTGAGATAAATCCTTTGTCTGTTTCTTCATTTGCTATTATTTTCTCCCATTCTGAGGGCTGTCTTTTCACCTTACTTATAGTTTCCTTTGTAGTGCAAAAGCTTTTAAGTTTCATTAGGTCCCATTTGTTTAGTTTTGCTTTTATTTCCAGTATTCTCGGAGGTGGGTCATAGAGGATCTTGCTTTGATATATGTCGGAGAGGGTTTTGCCTATGTTCTCCTCTAGGAGTTTTATAGTTTCTGGTCTTACATTTAGATCTTTAATCCATTTTGAGTTTATTTTTGTGTATGGTGTTAGAAAGTGTTCTAGTTTCATTCTTTTACAAGTGGTTGACCAGTTTTCCCAGCACCACTTGTTAAAGAGGTTGTCTTTTTTTCCATTGTATATCCTTGCCTCCTTTGTCAAAGATAAGGTGTCCATAGGTTCGTGGATTTATCTCTGGGCTTTCTATTCTGTTCCATTGATCTATATTTCTGTCTTTGTGCCAGTACCATACTGTCTTGATGACTGTGGCTTTGTAGTAGAGTCTGAAGTCAGGCAGGTTGATTCCTCCAGCTCCATTCTTCTTTCTCAAGATTACTTTGGCTATTTGAGGTTTTTTGTATTTCCATACAAATTGTGAAATTCTTTGGTCTAGTTCTGTGAAAAATACCGTTGGTAGCTTGATAGGGATTGCATTGAATCTATAGACTGCTTTGGGTAGAATAGCCATTTTGACAATATTAATTCTTCCAATCCATGAACACGGTATGTTTCTCCATCTGTTTGTGTCCTCTTTGATTTCTTTCATCCGTGTTTTATAGTTTTCTATGTATAGGTCCTTTGTGATCAACAACATTTTTAAACAGGCAGCTTCAAAGATATGAGACAATTTTAACAAAATGTGTTTTCAGAAACATAAATAAAGGGAGCATCTGGAAAGAAGGCTAGTTTCATAGGAGAAAGATTAAATAATGTAGAATTGTTGTTGTTGTTTAGTCACTCAGTCATGTCCGACCCATGGACTGCAGCACACCAGGCTCCCCTGCCCCTCAGTATCTCTTGGAGTTTCCTTAAACTCATGTCCATTGAGTCAATGATGCCATCCAACCATCTGATCCTCTATCGGCCCCCTCTCCTCCTGCCCTAAATGTTTCCCAGCATCAGGGTCTTTTCCAATAAATTGGCACTTCATATCAGGTGGCCAAAGTATTAATGCTTCAGTTTCTGCATCAGGCTTTCCAATGAATATTCAGGGTTGATTTCCTTTAGGATTGACTGGTTTGATCTCCTTGCAGTTCAAGGGACTTTTAAGAGTCTTCTCCAGCACCACAGTTCAAAGCATCAATTCTTTGGTACTAAGCATTCCTTATGGTCCAACTCTCACATCCATACATGACTACAGGAAAAATCATAGCTTTGACTTTACAGACATTCGTCAGCAGCGTGATGTCTCTGATTTTTAATATGCTATCCAGGTTGGTCATAGCTTTTCTCCCAAGGAGCAAATGTCGTTTTATTTGATTGTTGCAGTCACCATCCACAGTAATTTTATATCCCAAGAAAATAAAATCTGTGACTGTTTCTATTTTTCCCCCATCTATCTGACATGAAGTGATGGGACCAGATGCCATGGTCTTAGTTTTTTGAATGCTGAGTTTTAAGCCAGCTTTTTCACTTTCCTCTTTCACTTTCATAAAGAAACTATTTAGTTTCTCTTCACTTTCTGCCATTAGGGTGGTGTCATCTGCATATCTGAGATTATTGATACTTATCCTGACAATTTTTATTCCAGCTTGAGCTTCATCCAGCCCATTTCACATGATGTACTGTGCATATAAGTTAAATAAGCAGGGTGACAATATACAGCCTTGACATACTCCTTTCCCAATTGTGAACCAGTCCATTGTTCCATGTCCGATTCTGTTGCTTCTTGTCCTGCATACAGATTTCTCAGGAGACAGATAAACTGTTCTGGTATTCCCATCTCTTTCAGAATTTTCCAGTTTGTAGTGATCCACACAGCCAAAGGCTTTATCATAGTCAATGAAGCTGATATTTTTCTGGAATTTCCTTGTTTTTTTCCTATGATACATCAAATGTTGGCAATTTGATCTCTGGTTCCTCTGCTTTTGTTAAATCCAGCTTGAACATCTGGAAGTTCTCAATTGAAGTACTGTTGAAACCTAAACCAAAACCATCCCCAAGAAAAAGGAATGCAAAAAGGCAAAATGGCTCTCTGAGGAGACCTTATAAATAGCTGAGAAAAGAAGAGAAGTGAAAAGCAAAAGAGAAAAGGAAAGATATACCCATCTGAATGCAGAGTTCCAAAGAATAGCAAAGAAAGATAAGAAAGCCTTCCTCAGTGATCAATGCAAAGAAATAGAGGAAAACAATAGAATGGGAAAGTTTAGAGATCTCTTCCAGAAAATTAGAGATACCAAGGGAACATTTCATGCAAAGAAGGGTACAATAAAGGACAGAAATGGTATAGACCTAACGGAAGCAGAAGATATTAAGAAGAGGGGGCAAGAATACACAGAAAACTGTACAAAAACGTCTTAGTGACCCAGATAACCATGATGGTGTTATCACTCACCTAGAGCCAGACATCCTTGAGTGTGAAGTCAAGTCGGCCTTAGGTGGAGGTGATGGAATTCCAGCTGAGCTATTTCAAATCCTAAAAGATGATGCTGTTAAAGTGCTGCATTCAATATCCCAGCAAATTTGGAAAACTCATCAGTGGCCACAGGACTGGAAAAGGTCAAGTTTCATTCCAATCCCAAAGAAGGGCAACACCAAAGAATGTTCAAACTATCACACAATTGCACTCATTTCACATGCTAGCAAGGTAATGTGAAATACAGTACAAGAAACAAGTGAAGTATGTGCCAGTTTTCTAAAGCTAATTCTTGTTATGAAATTAAACATAACATAAACATACATCGATTTGAGTAGGTATATCAAACACATAGGGTTTCCCTAGTGGCTCATACAGTAAAGAATCTGTCTGCCAATACAAGACACCTGGATTCGATCCCTGGGTTGGGAAGATCTCCCTGGAGAAGGGAATGGCAATCCACTCCAGTATTCTTGCCTGGAGAAGTCCATGGAGAGAGGAGGCTGGTAGGATGATTCCTTGGGGTCACAAAATTCAGACACGACTGAACGACTAAAACACACACACACACACATCAAACACATAACTGGGTAATTTCACTCAAATATTATTGAACATCGTTCTGTACCAGGCACTATGCTAGGGAAACAACATTAAATAAAACATATTCAATCCCTGCTTTCCATCCTGGAATCAGAATGAACTGTATTGAGCACAATAATAGAAGGTACATGAGAGAACACAGCAGAGGTTTCAATTAATCTGAGGGTAATCTGAGGGTAAAGAAAACCTCTTTGAGAAAGTAACATTTTATTTTAAACTTGACGGATAAGTTAGGAAGGAGAGAAGGCTGAGTGAAGATTGTTCCTAGAAGATGTAATAGCATATGTGAAGACCTAAACCAAGAGAAAGGGCATGGCAATTTTCAGAACAAAAGAAGAGCCATGGTTGGAGGGTAGAAAGCCAGATTGTTCAGAGACTCTAAAAATAAGGTAATGATTTAAAGGAATTAGTCACGTGAATGTAATTGAATTTACATTTTTAAAAAGGTCACTCTGTACAATGGAAAAGAAAATGATGAGCTAGTGACTCTGAGAAGATCCATTTTTAACACCCATATTCAAGGCCATCATATCTGAGTTTTCCAGTATTAAAAGGAAAGTGAGCAGAGGGGTTTTAATGGAGTTCAAAATTAAGGGATTTACATCAAGGATTGCTTTAGAAACCCTTTCCTCTGCTATGATTCTTAAAGGATGAGATTGGAATATACTCAGAACTCCTTCTCTGATATTAAACTTTAGGATCCTTGCTCCTGGAGTTCAACCCTTGATCACAACATACATTAAACTTCTTCTGAAATTGGAAATTGAGGGAGGCAGTGTAAGTCATGGTCAAAATTCATTAACTAATCCAATAAATTTGTGTCTATTTCAAACAGGCACTGTTCTAAATCTGAGATACAGCTGCAAATAAAACAGTAAGGCCCCACTTTTATTGGGTTTATATTGTAGTGAATGTAGACAGACAGTAGATAAATGCTATGAAGAAATACTGAATATGAAAGAAAGAAGTAACAGAAAGTGACTACCAGTGATGAGTGGGATTGCATAAATATGCCATTAGATTGGGTAATCAGGGAAAGCCTCCTTATAGCAACATTTGAGCTGTGACCTGAATGAAAGGAAGCACATTATCTAAGATGAAATGGCATAGTATTCTAGACAGGGAGAATGAAAAATGAAAAGGCCCCTGGCAAAGAATGAATTCAGTGTGTCTGGGATAGAAATGTCAACTTGGCTGGGCCTTAGCAAGCAAAGAGGATAATAGTAGGAGATGAGGCCAGAGAGGTGTGCAGGAGCAAGATCATCTAAGGCTTTGTAGGTCACTGTGAGTAATAGAGGTCTTGTTTTATGTATGGTGGAAAGCCAAAACAAGTCAATACTAATCATGAACAACCCTAGGTTTACTCTTTAAATCCACCTAATAGATTATCACCCCACTCTCACCTTAAAGGAAGCAAAGAGCTTCATATTCACGTTTAGTCAATTAGGTCTCCATGACCTGAAAAAAATGAAAAGAGAGAAAGCAATTATAGCCAGTTATAAGGTTAGTTTGCAACAATGAAGAGTGCATACTCAGTCCAGACTGAATATACACTGACTTTATATAAATCAAACAGCCATCAGAAGGCAGCTACACATACATTCACCTACAAATTTGGATTCATGGCTTGAAGGCTCTGCTTCAAGGGATCTTTGAGAATAATCATCAGTAGAGACAGCAAGTGCATTTGATTGTCTATCAAATGGTGTAATTTCAAAATGGTAAGAGATCAGCTTTAAATCATTCACAGAATTTTGGGCACTGAGTTTTGACTACCCAACATTCTGCCTATAAAAATAAAAGATAGTCTATGTGTTTCCATAGCAAAGGCAAATATAAACAAAAATAATTATTTCCTAAAATCTTGATTTGCTTCTGCATCAAGAAGAACTCTTCCCTTTTGGAGAAAATAATTTTATTGCAATCAATGGACATGAGTTTGAATAGTCTCCAGGAGATGCTGAAGGACAGGGAAGCCTGGTATGCTGCAGTCCGTGGGGTCACAACAAGTTGGACACAACTGAGTGACTAAACAACAACAACAAATTTTGTAGCAATGAGCATCTGTATTAAATCATTTATTTTCATTCTTGAGAGTGATGATAGAACAAGTAAGCCAGGGCAGAAACAAACAAAAGGCAGAAATCCCTGCCACTGGAATTGATGACTCTGTTTTATATTCCTCAGAAAGTTCACTTCTGTTTAGTCAGTCATTTAAATTTTCCTTTTCTTGTCTTGAGCCTTTTCCTTAATGATTATTCTTCATGTGACTGTCAAACTTTTGTATTGTGACAATCTAAATTAGTGTTGATAGTTACCCCTTGAAAGAAGGCAACAAAGAAGAAAATCACCAAATATATATCACAAGTTATATAAATTGATGATACTGTGCCTCAATAAATCCAAAAAAATGTTCCATCTTATTACCTGGTTGCTTGTTAATAAGTGATTTCCAAACAACTCATTTGATAGGCTTTGGAACTGCTTAAACCTGAAAGTTTTAGCTTTGCTAATATATGCACATATTGAGTGTCCAACAAATGTTTGAGGATGTAACCATAAACATGACTGATCAAGTAATTCAGAAATGGGAGATTAAGGCAAGTGATATTCAATAATGTTAACTAATTTGTCCAAATTTTCTGAATCAGTAAACGTCAGAGCTGTAATTAGAGCCCAAAGCCAATTTCAAAGCACACACTATCTCCACCACATTCATTGGTTAAGGAATACATAAATGAAAAAGTCTAGAAAGAATGTTTGCTATTAGAAACAAAACATCTTCTTAGGTAGGTAAAATTCAGGTGCTCTATTTGATAAAATTAGCCATTTAATTTATCACAAGCTAAGCATCAAAACTGGAGAAGGAAATGGCAACCCACCCCAGTGTTCTTGCTTGGGAAATCCCATGGACAGAGGAGCCTGGTGGGCTACAGTCCATGGAGGCACAAGTGTTGGACAAAACTTAGCAGCTAAACCACCCACCACCAAGCATGAAAACTACAAGTACTATCTTAAATTATAAAAATTCTTGTTCACAAGTAGAATTCTGTCAAAAATTTATTTATAAACCTTTCATTTTCATCTTAAGTTAAGAAGATCAATGGCATGATGGCATCATGGACTGAATGGGCATGAGTTTGAGCAAACTCCAGGAGACAATGAAGGACAGGGAAGCTTGACATGCTGCAGTTCATGGGGTCACAAAGAGTCAGACATGACTTAGTGACTGAGTAATAACAACAAAGAAGAGCAATATAAAGAGTGCCAAACAAAGACACTAGCAAATCAGGAAATGTTTTAAAAATCTTCCTCAGCCACTATCTCAAAAAATGGGGTAAATTGTATCTTTAATTTTACATTGCAAATTATACAGATATTTCTAAAAATACAAATTCATAAAGCTTTGCCATATATTCACTTTTGCACATACTACTTTTAATTCTTGCATATCTTCATATACTACATATTTAATTAGATTTTCAGTCAAAGTTTTGCAAGTTTAATTGGCTTGGTGTGTCTTAGAATGCATGTTTTTAAATTTTGTCAAAAATTTGGTGCATTTGGGGCTGATAAGGAAAAAAGATATAACCACAAGAGACAGTAAAACAAAATAACCTTACTGTGTAGAATTTGGACAGTTTCCTGAGAAGAGATGTCCTTCACAGCAGGAGTTTGTCCAGAGGCTAAGGTGAAGGGGTCTCAACACAGGAAAGGAGGAAAAAGGAACTCCCTTAGGGAGAAGAAGATCAGAGAAGGGCTTAGGTTTCTAGGTGATGTCACTCAGCAGCATGCCAGGAAGTCTCTGGTCAGATAGCCCCAGAGGGCCATAACAGCTTGGGGTCTTATAACCACAAGGCTATCTTATCAATGGCTGACAGATGTGGTGTGAACTTTCACAGGGTATACAAATCAGGCAAATCCTAAATGGCTAAAAATAAGCTTCAGGTGGCTACTGTAAAAAAAAAAAAGGATATATATACAAATTTGAAATTGGTACCACAGGGCTTTTCAGCTAATGTGCTTTAGCCTGCGGTTAAGAAATAAACAATACTGGAGCCAATGCCACAAAGGCCATCTTTGCCTCGACCGTTTAAAAATGCAGCAGCAATCAGAACCAATAAACAAACGTATGAAAATCTTTGTATATAAAACATAATTTCAATGTATGAGTTTTTCTGATTTCAATAGCCCTATACATGCATACATAATACATACATACATATATATATGTGTGTGTGTGTGTGTGTGTGTGTGTGTGTGTGTGTGTGTGTGTGTATGTGTGTGTGTGTGTCTGAATATGTAGACAGTAAACACAAATATATTCATGTCTCCAAGGCCTTTATACCTAATAAAAAAATAAGTGAACAATTAAAAACGTTTTTCTCAAGTGCACACGGAACCTTCTCCAGAATAGATCACATCCTGGGCCATAAATCTGGTCTTGGAAAATTCAAAAAAATTGAAATCATTCCAGTCATCTTTTCTGACCACAGTGCAGTAAGATTAGATCTCAATTACAGGAAAAAAAATTGTTAAAAATTCAAACATATGGAGGCTAAATAACACGCTTCTGAATAACCAACAAATCATAGAAGAAATCAAAAAAGAAATCAAAATATGTGTAGAAATGAATGAAAATGAAAACACAACAACCCAAAACCTATGGGACACTGTAAAAGCAGTGCTAAGGGGAAGGTTCACAGCATTACAGGCTTACATCAAGAAACAAGAAAAAAGCCAAATAAATAACCTAACTCTACAGCTAAAGCAACTAGAGAAGGAAGAAATGAAGAACCCCAGGGTTAGCAGAAGGAAAGAAATCTTAAAAATCAGGGCAGAAATAAATGCAAAAGAAACTAAAGAGACCATAGCAAAAATCAACAAAGCTAAAAGCTGGTTTTTTGAAAAAATAAACAAAATTGACAAACCATTAGCAAGACTCATTAAGAAACAAAGGGAGAAGAACCAAAGTAACAAAATTAGAAATGAAAATGGAGAGATCACAACAGACAACACTGAACTACAAAGGATCATAAGAGACTACTGCCAGCAGCTCTATGCCAATAAAATGGACAACTTGGAAGAAATGGACAAATTCTTAGAAAAGTATAACTTTCCAAAACTGAACCAGGAAGAAATAGAAGATCTTAACAGACCCATCACAAGCAAGGAAATCGAAACTGTCATCAAAAATCTTTCAGCAACCAAAGGCCCAGGACCAGATGGCTTCACAGCTGAATTCTACCAAAAATTTAGAGAAGAGCTAACACCTATCTTACTCAAACTCTTCCAGAAAATTGCAGAGGAAGGTAAGCTTCCAAACTCATTCTATGAGGCCAGCATCACCCTAATTCCAAAACCAGACAAAGATGCCACAAAAAAGGAAAACTACAGGCCAATATCCCTGATGAACATAGATGCAAAAATCCTTAACAAAATTCTAGCAAACAGAATCCAACAACATATTAAAAAAATCATACACCATGACCAAGTGGGCTTTATCCCAGGAATGCAAGGATTCTTTAATATCCGCAAATCAATCAATGTAATACACCACATTAACAAATTGAAAGATAAAAACCATATGATTCTCTCAATAGATGCAGAGAAAGCCTTTGACAAAATTCAACACTCATTTATGATTAAAACTCTCCAAAAAGCAGGAATAGAAGGAACATACCTCAATATAATAAAAGCTATATATGACAAACCCACAGCAAGCATCACCCTCAATGGTGAAAAATTGAAAGCATTTCCCCTGAAATCAGGAACAAGACAAGGGTGCCCACTCTCACCACTACTATTCAACATAGTGTTGGAAGTTCTGGCCACAGCAATCAGAGCAGAAAAAGAAGTAAAAGGAATCCAGATAGGAAAAGAAGAAGTGAAACTCTCACTGTTTGCAGATGACATGATCCTCTACATAGAAAACCCTAAAGACTCTACCAGAAAATTACTAGAGCTAATCAATGAATATAGTAAAGTTGCAGGATATAAAATTAACACACAGAAATCCCTTGCATTCCTATATACTAACAATGAAAAAACAGAAAGAGAAATTAAAGAAACAATACCATTCACCATTGCAACAAAAAGAATAAAATACTTAGGAGTATACCTACCTAAAGAAACAAAAGATCTATACATAGAAAACTATAAAACACTGATGAAAGCAATCAAAGAGGACAAAAACAGATGGAGAAACACCGTGTTCATGGATTGGAAGAATCAATATTGTCAAAATGGCTATTCTACCCAAAGCAGTCTATAGATTCAATGCAATCCCTATCAAGTTACCAACGGTATTTTTCACAGAACTAGACCAAAGAATTTCACAATTTGTATGGAAATACAAAAAACCTCGAATAGCCAAAGTAATCCTGAGAAAGAAGAATGGAACTGGAGGAATCAACCCGCCTGACTTCAGACTCTACTACAAAGCCACAGTCATCAAGACAGTATGGTACTGGCACAAAGACAGAAATATAGATCAATGGAACAGAATAGAAAGCCCAGAGATAAATCCACGAACCTATGGACACCTTATCTTTGACAAAGGAGGCAAGGATATACAATGGAAAAAAGACAACCTCTTTAACAAGTGGTGCTGGGAAAACTGGTCAACCACTTGTAAAAGAATGAAACTAGAACACTTTCTAACACCATACACAAAAATAAACTCAAAATGGATTAAAGATCTAAATGTAAGACCAGAAACTATAAAACTCCTAGAGGAGAACATAGGCAAAACACTCTCCGACATAAATCACAGCAGGATCCTCTATGACCCACCTCCCAGAATACTGGAAATAAAAGCAAAACTAAACAAATGGGACCTAATGAAACTTAAAAGCTTTTGCACTACAAAGGAAACTATAAGTAAGGTGAAAAGACAGCCCTCAGAATGGGAGAAAATAATAGCAAATGAAGAAACAGACAAAGGATTAATCTCAAAAATATACAAGCAACTCCTGCAGCTCAATTCCAGAAAAATAAATGACCCAATCAAAAAATGGGCCAAAGAACTAAACAGACATTTCTCCAAAGAAGACATACAGATGGCTAACAAACACATGAAAAGATGCTCAACATCACTCATTATTAGAGAAATGCAAATCAAAACCACAATGAGGTACCATTACATGCCAGTCAGGATGGCTGCTATCCAAAAGTCTACAAGCAATAAATGCTGGAGAGGGTGTGGAGAAAAGGGAACCCTCTTACACTGTTGGTGGGAATGCAAACTAGTACAGCCGCTATGGAAAACAGTGTGGAGATTTCTTAGAAAACTGGAAATAGAACTGCCATATGACCCAGCAATCCCACTTCTGGGCATACACACTGAGGAAACCAGATCTGAAAGAGACACATGCACCCCAATGTTCATCGCAGCACTGTTTATAATAGCCAGGACATGGAAGCAACCTAGATGCCCATCAGCAGATGAATGGATAAGGAAGCTGTGGTACATATACACCATGGAATATTACTCAGCTGTTAAAAAGAATTCATTTGAACCAGTCCTAATGAGATGGATGAAGCTGGAGCCCATTATACAGAGTGAAGTAAGCCAGAAAGATAAAGAACATTACAGCATACTAACACATATATATGGAATTTAGAAAGATGGTAATGATAACCCTATATGCAAAACAGAAAAAGAGGCACAGAAATACAGAACAGACTTTTGAACCCTGTGGGAAAATGTGAGGGTGGGATATTTCAAAAGAACAGCATGTATACTATCTATGGTGAAACAGATCACCAGCCCAGGTGGGATGCATGAGACAAGTGCTCCGGCCTGGTGCACTGGGAAGACCCAGAGGAATCGGGTGGAGAGGGAGGTGGGAGGGGGGATCGGGATGGGGAATACGTGTAAATCTATGGCTGAGTCACATCAATGTATGACAAAAATAATAATAATAATAATAATAAAAATAAAATAAAAAATAAAAAAATAATATTAAAGTCCTAAACCCACTAAAAAAAAAAAAAACTAAAGGGTATCTTTAATGTAGTAGACATTTTTCATAATTTGAAAAGAAAAATAATTGTTTTATCAAGAGATAAACAACCATGCAAATATATGTTCAAAGACAATGGTTTTGACATAAACCAGATATCCTCTTTTATATTTAAAGTACATGTATAAATTAAAAGATATATATACTTGTGTGTATGTATATATGTGTACATAGTCACCATCCTGAAATATGAAACAAAATCTCAAATAGAAATAGTATCAGGATCATAATTGCAAGCCATTAATATTTTCTCTGTCACCTAGCCATATAATGCAAATTTCAATGGGTGTATTTTTTTAAGTAGAGAACAGTTTTTTCCCTTAGAGAAAATATGCTTTGGCACTTTCCTGGAGGTCCAGTGGTTAAGACTCCACACTTCCACTGCAAGCGCACAGGTTTGATCACTGGTCTTGGTCAGGGGAACTAAGATCCTGCATGCCTGTCACGCAACATGGTCAAAAAAATAAAAATAAAAACAACAAGGTGAGGGGTGGTGTGGAAGAAAGAGAGGAAAAGGATGAAATATTCATCTGGATTGGTTGAAACATGTTTCATCAGTGAAATCCTCTCAGCTACAATACACATGGTCAGGTACTTTTCAGTTTTCAGCACTTGTTCTTTGCACTAGTGTTGGGTGAAGACAATTTGTTTGCAAACAGATTTCCCATTCCTTAATGTTCACCCTTAACTTAGGTACTGCTCTTCATGTTCCAGAAAACCAGTACTCTTGTATTCCACCACAAAGGATCCTACCATGGAAGCCCAGTATTTCAAATGTTACCCATCTCTATCAAAATGTCTCTCATAAATACCTTGCCCTTGGGAACCTAAGTGACTAGAACTTCCCTGGTGAACATACCCAAGTTAAAGTGCTTATGACATGCTTATTCCTCTTCAATTATGTTGTATATCCTTCAAGCACTTAAGTCAAAAAGACAGGCAATCAAAAGAAAGTTAAGGGAAATATTGGAGATCAGAGGAAATTTCAACCATTTTATCCACAGCATAATTCAGTTATGCCTAAAGAAATTCTATTTAATCAGATAACTAGAGGAGTAAATTCAAGGAGTCTCTGATGTAATTTCCTCTCAATGAGATATCATTTCACACATTTCACAATAGCTATCACCAAAAACTCTACAAATAACAAGTATTGCCAAAGATGTTGGAGAAAAGGGAACCCTTGTACACTGTTTAATGGGAATGTAAATTTGTGAATCCATTATGGAAAACAGCATGAGGTTCCTCAAAAAACTACAAATAGAACTATCATATGATGCAACAGTTTCATTGTTGGTTATATATCTGGAGAAAAGTGAAAACATTAATTCAAAAAGATACAGGCACACCAATGTTCATGGAAGCATCATTTCCAACAGCCAAAATATGGTAGCAATCCAAGTGTTCATCAACAGATACATAGATAAAGAAGATATATGTAGTAGAATATGACTCAGCCATAAAAAAGAATGAAATGTTGCCATTTGCTTGCAGCAATGTGGATGAACTGAGAGAATATTATGCTTAGTGAAATAAATCAAACAGAGAAAGACAAATATAGTATGTCATCACTTACATGTGGAATCTAAAAAGAAAAATAATAATAATAATACGAATGAATGCCCATAGCAAAATAGAAACAGACTCCCATATTTAGAAGGCAAACTAGTGCTTACCATTGGGGAGAGCAGTATGTTGAAAGTACTGGATTAAGAGATACAAACTACCATGCATAAAATAGATAAATAAGAAGTATATATTGTATAGTACAGGGAATTATGGCCACTGACTTGTAACAACTTTTAATGGAAGATAAACTGTAAAAAAACTGAATTAATATGCTAAACACCTGAAAGTAATATAATAATGTAAAACAACTATACTTCAATGAAACTGTCAAAATATTAATGTATTTTTAAAAATGATACAGTCAAGGATTTTACAGTATTTATTTATGATGCAATAATGGAAATAACCTAAATATCTAAATATAAAGTACATGTAGCATGTGATAAAATGGTATTCAGTTTTATTTACTGATACAGAAATATGGTCACAAGAAGTTATGGGAAAATGTAATCTATAAATCAATACAAATATACCTTATTTTTGTAAACACATACACCTCTAAAAATGCTGGAAGTAATTTTAATGACATCTCTAGATAGTGGATTTTGAGTAATATTTTATTATCTTTCTTATTGTTGTCTATATTTTCTAGCTTCTTAGATTAAAAGAAGATATATTTATATTTATTTATATATATATATATATATAAGAAGATATATATAGATATATATATAGATATATATATATAGATATATATAAGAAGATATATATAGATATATATATATAGATATATATATATATAGATATATATATATTTGTATATTTTAAATGAACAGCTGGTACATTGCTTCAAATAGCTAAGTATGAGTAAGTTAAGGTCAAGATGTTGTTGTTGTTCAGTTCCAAAGTCGTGTCTTACTCTTTGAGACCCCATAGACAGCAGCATGCCAGGCTCCTCAGTCCTCCACTATCTCTCAGAGTTTGCTCAAATTCATGTCAATTGAGTCAGTGATGCTATCTAAACACTTCATCTTCTGTCACCACCTTCTCCTTTTGCTTTCAGTCTTTCCCAACATCAGGATATTTTCCAATGAGTCAGCTCTTCACATCAGGTAACCAAAGTGCTGGAGCTTCAGCTTCATCAGTCCTTCCAATGAATATCCAGGGTTAATTTCCTTTAGAATTGATTGATTTGATCTCCTTGCAGTCCAAGGGACTCTCAAGAGTCTCCTCCAACACCACAGTTTAAAAGCATCAATTATTTGGCACTTAGCTTTCTTTATAGTTCACCTCTCACATCCATACATGACTACTCAAAAAACCATAGCTTTGACTATATGGAACTTTGTCAGCAAAGTGATGTTTCTGCATTTTAATACACTGTCTAGGTTACATTGTCTAGGTTTGCCATAGCTTTCCTTCCAAGGAGCAAGTGTCTTAATTTCATGGCTGCAGACACAGTCTACAGTGATTTTGGAGCCCAAGAAAAGAATAAAAAAGTCACTTCTTCCACATTTTCCCCTTCTATTCTCCATGAAGTGATGGGACCAGATGCCATTATTTAAAGAAACGAAAGACCTATACATAGAAAACTATAGAACACTGATGAAAGTAATCAAAGAGGACACAAATAGATGGAGAAATATACCGTGTTCATGGATTGGAAAAATCAATATTGTGAAAATGACTATACTACCCAAAGCAATCTATAGATTCAATGCAATCCCTATCAAGCTACCAATGGTATTTTTCACAGAACTAGAACAAATAATTTCACAATTTGCAAGGAAAAACAAAAAACCTCAAATAGCCAAAGCAATCTTGAGAAAGAAGAATGGAACTGGAGGAATCATTATTTTAGTTTTTTGAATGTTGAGTTTCAATTCAGCTTTTTCACTCTCTTTCACCCTCATCAAGAGACTCTTTAGTTCCTCCTCACTTTATGCCATTAAAATGGTATAATCTGCTTATCTGAGGTCATTGATATTCCTCCCAGTAGTTTTGATATCAGCTTGTGATTTATCCATCCCAGCATTTCATATGATGTACTCTGCACATAAGTTAAATAGGCAGGGTGAAAATATATAACCTTGTTGGACAAGATACTCATAGCCATATCCTCAACGTCTAGTATAACCCCTAGAACAGAGTACATATTTAATTGAGATTTTTAATCAAAGGAAATAATAGAAGCTATTGGTTTCCAAATTAATCAATTGTGTAGTATTTTAGTGATTTTTCAAAATGCATACTACATTTTTTACTCATTCCTTTGGAAAGTTTTATGTTAGACATTAAAATTTCATTCCAAAACCATCATATAATTATAAAGTAGATTTGATACTATCAGATAAAAAGTTAAAAGTCTAGGTCTTAGAGACAACATCATATTATAATTTCTTGAAAGGTTTCATGTAACAAACTGTTTCCTTATAATAATATTATAACAATGCTTTCAGCTTAAATGAGTTTCATCCCTATTTCACCTCAGTCACAATCTTAGACTTTATCATTGCATGGAATTTCTCTGCTGCTTTAATTGTGCTCCTTCTAGTTCCCTGATTATTTCATATTATCATGTATTAATATTAATAACTTGTCCAATGCCTTATTGTCCTTACTAACCATCTAGGATGCCATGTCCAAATATTTCTATTACATGCACAATTTTCTGAACTTTCTAACTCCCTTGAATTTGCACTATATCTACAGTGATGAACTCCGACCCTGAATTAATCCAACCAACCATATTCTTAAAACTCCATCTTGATTTATTCAATTTGTTTTAAGAAAGATACTACAACCTTCTGATTAGGTACACTAAATATCCATGATACTAAATTTCAACTGGGTCCCCAACTGAATATTATTTCTTTTAATATCTAAATAATTTCCCTATTGAATCCACTGCAGCAACTCTTTCAAAACTTTTTTGTTTTCTTTTAATCCTTGCAAATCTTCCCAATTATTGTTGTTTCTTTAATAAGTAGTTTTCACACAAATTTGTCCATGAACTTTATCTGACTTTATCATACCTCTTCCTGAAAATTCCTTATGTCAAAATTCAGACTTGAAGAAAGTAGGGAAAACCACTAGGCAATCCAGGTATAACCTAAATCAAATCCCTTATGATAATACAGTGGAAGTGACAAATAGATTCAAGGGATTAGATCTGATAGACAGAGTGCCTGAAGAACTATGGATGGAGGTTTGTGACACTGTAGAGGAGGCAGTGATCAAGACCATCCCCAAGAAGAAGAAATGCAAAAAGTTAAAATGATTATCTGAGAAGGCCTTACAAATAGCTGAAAAAAGAAAAGAAGGAAGAGGCAAAGGAGAAAAGGAAAGATATACCCATTTGAATGCAGATTTCCAAAAAATAGCAAGGAGAGATAAGAAAGCCATCCTCAGTGATCAATGCAAAGAAATAAAGGCAAATCATAGAGTGGGAAAGACTAGAGATCACTTCAAGAGAATTAGATATACCAAGGGAACATTTCATGCAAAGGTGGGCACAATAAAGGACAGAAATGATATGGACCTAACAGAAGCAGAAGATATAAGAAGAGGTGGCAAGAATACAAAGAAGACTATACAAAAAAGATCTTCATGACCCAGAAAACTGTGATGGTGTGATCACTCACCTAGAGTCAGACATCCTGCAATGCAAAGTCAAGTGGACCTTAAGAAGCATCACTACAAACAAAGTTGTGGAGGTGATGGAACTCCAGTCAAGCTATTTCAAAACCTAAAAGATGATGCTGTGAAAGTGCTGCACTAAATAAGCCAGCAAATTTGGAAAACTCAGTAGTGGCCACAGGACTGGAAAAGACCAGGTATCATTCCAATCCCAAATAAGGGCAATGCCAAAGAATTCAATCTACCACACAATTACACTCACATCACATGCTAGCAAAGTATTGCTCAAAATTCTCCAAGCCAGGCTTCAAGAGAATGTGAACCATGAACTTCCAGATGTTCAAGCTCGATTTAGATAAGGCAGATGAACCAGAGATCAAATAGCCAACATCCGTTGGATCATCGAAAAAACAAGAGAATTCCAGAAAAATCATCTACTTCTGCTTTATTGATTATGCCAAAGCCTTTGACTGTGTAGATCACAACAAACTGTGGAAAATTCTTCAAGAGATGGGAATACCAGACCACCTTACCTGCCTTCTGAGAAATCTGTATGCAGATCAAGAAGCAACAGTTAGAACCTAATATGGAACAACAGACTGGTTCCAAATTGGGAAAGGAGTACATTAATCCTGTATATTGTCACCCTGCTTGTTTAACTTATATGCAGAGCACATCATGTGAAATGCTGGATGAAGCACAAGCTGGAATCAAGATTGCCAGGAGAAATATCATAACCTCAGATATGCAGATGACACCACCCTTATGGCAGAAAGTGAAGAGGAACTAAGTGAAAGAGAAGAGTGAAAAAGCTGGCTTAAAACTCAACATTTAAAAAACTAAGATCATGGCATCCGGTCCCATCACTTCATGGCACATAGATGGGGAAACAGTGGAAACAGTGAGAGGCTTTATTTTTGAGGGCTCCAAAATCACTGCAGATGGTGACTGTAGCCATGAAATTAAAAGACACTTGCTCCTTGGAAGAAAAGCTATGACCAACCTAGACAGCATATTTAAAGCAGAGATATTACTTTACTGACAAAGGTCCATCTAGTCAAAGCTGAGGTTTTTCCAGTAGCCTTGTATGGATGTGAGAGTTGCACCATAAAAAAGCTGAGCACTGAAGAATCGATGCTCTTGAACTGTGGTTTTGTAGAAAAAACTTGAGAGTCCCTTGGACTGCAAGATCAAACCAGTCAATCCTAAAGGAAATCAACCCTGAATATTCTTTGGAAGTCCTGATGCTGAAACTGAAGCTCCAATACTTTGGCCATCTATTGCAAAGAGCTGACTCCCTGGAACAGACCCTGATGCTGGGAAAGACTGAAGGCAGGAGGAGAAGGAAATGACAGAGGATGAGACAGTTGGATGGCATCACTGACTCAATGGACATGAGTTTGAGCAAGCTCTGAGAGACTGTGAAGAACAGGGAAGCCTGGCATGCTGCAGTCAATGTGGTCACAAAAAGTCAGACAGGACTGAGTGACTGAAAAACAAGAACATCTATTCACTGATTCAGCAATCTTTATTCTCCACTCTGTGCCAGGCACTTTTCTAAGCACTAAGCATGAACAAAACAGAAAAAAAACCTCCTACCTTCATGGAGCTCTAATTCTAGTGTAAAGTGACAGAAAGATAAATTTTGTGGGATATAAGAATGCCATAAATGTTACAATAAATAAATATGGGTAAAGAGCTAAAGTGTATTAAGGTAGGGGAGTACTTTTCATAGATGTTATTTATCTTTCTACAATTCTTCCATTGACTTTTCGGTTCCTCAAGGGCAAGAATTGTGGGTTTTTCAGTTCTGTATTATGGATGTTTGATAACTGTCACATTGAATTGCTTGTGATAACTTTCCTTGAAATTTCTATAGATATTTTTTCTCCTGTACATATCTGAGAATCCTAATGAAAGCTACATTGTTTGCATGTCAATAAGGAAGATGATTGCTGAGATGTTCTATATGATCTCTTTCAGTTCATGTTCTGGCATAAAGGATCAATTTCCCTTCGACTTCCTTTCCTTTACTTAAATTTCCCACTTTAAATTTCAAATTTCAAGAATGACAACAACAATTGTGAGTGTTCATGGAGTGCTTTGTAAAAGGATACGTTCTATGTGTATAGCAGCACATAAGCATAATGGAAAAAATATATAAGTAGTTTGTGATTCACAAATAGTAACATCAAAAATGTTACTTAGAAGGAAACATGGCAAAATAACAAAACGGAGTTTCAAAAGTTTAAGAGCCTTAGCTTGTGAGAGACACTGAACTATAATTATGAACTGTAAGTCTACATAAAGAATTTAAAGCTCTTGACAGTGTTCCTGGATTAGCATTTTTGACACCTACATTTACAATGGAGAATCATTGATATAATTCTTGTCAAATGAGGATTTTATTAGCTTGTGTATATCACAATTCAGTAAAGATGATGTTTGAGTCTGGGCAAATCTTTAACCAAAATCTCAGTTTTCACAATGTGTTTAGTTAGCCACCTAATATTCTGTTTAAATAGCAGTGAATTCATCTGCTTAATATCTTCAAACTGAATCAACTATTTGGCTTTGTTTGGGATATGAAAAGTAGAGCCGAATCTATATAATAACCCCAGTGATTAACTGATGTCAGAATAATAATCTGGTCTGCAATTTTCCCCTGCATTGTTGAAGCATCAAACCACTCAATAAGGGGTAAAAAGACACTATGGAGAACTTCAAAATGAGTTATATACACTTCACAACTAATAACAGGATCTTGAAGAAGTGCAATATGTGTGATTTCTGGTAACATGAAGGCAAATGTCACAGCATTTCTAACCACAATGATACACAAAGAAATTCCTCATAATTTTAGAAAGACAGGATATATGCAATACTCCCCAATTTCCTTCCTACTATTAATTTGGTTATGATTTGGTAGGTAGAAGCTCATAAAGCTATCAGATCCCTATAATTTCCCATTGGCCAAATTTTATAAAGTAACTGAAAAATGACTGAGAACTTCCAATATACAAGTTACTTTTTTTCTTTTCTCATTATCAATCATTCTTATTCTTTTCTTACATTTTCACAGGGTACAAAATCATTCCATTGAATGACATATATGTACTATATGATATATATATATATATATATATATATATGTAACATATATATATGACATATATATATATAAAACAGATAACTAAAAAGGACCTAATCTGTAGCACAGGTAACTCTACTTAATACTCTATAATGACCTATTTGGGAAAAGAATCTAAAAAAAAAATAGAGTGGATATATGTATATGTATAATTAATTCACTTTGCTGTACACGTAAAACTAATACATTTTTAAGTCAAATATACTCCAGTAAAATCACACACACACACACACACACACACACACACACACACACACACACATTATGGGCTTCCCTGTTGGCTCAGACAGTAAAGAATCTGCCTGCAAGTTGGGAGACCTGGGTTCGATCCCTGGGTTGGGAAAATCCCTGAAGAAGGGAACAGCTACCCACTCCAGTATTCTGGCCTGAAGAATTCTATGGACAGAGCAGCTGGGCAGGCTACAGTCCATGGGATCTCAAAGAGTTGGACATGAATGAGTGAATTTCACTTTCATACATCACACACACACACACACATATACATATATGTGCAAGCATGCTCCGTCACTTCAGTCGTGTCTGACTTTAGAATGCTATGGACTATAGCCCACCAGACTCCTCTGTCCATGGGATCTCCAGGCAAGAATAATGGGGTGGATTGCTATGCCCTCCTCCAGGGGATCTTCTATACCCAGGGACTGAATCCACTATATATATCAATATATATCAATATTGATATTGAGATATATATATATATATATATATCAAACTACACACACACACACACACACACACACATATATATATATATATATATATATACAGTCACACATATATAGTTGATGTTCAGTTGCTAAGTCATGTCTAACTCTGTGACCCCATGGACTACAGCATACCAAGCTCCCTTGTCTTTTACTATCTCCTAGAGTTTGCTCAAATTCATGTCCAATATACATAAACTGTAGAAGAAATCAAATGCTCCCATTGCAATCTTTCTGGGAAAGGGAAAGGTATTTGTTCCTTTCTTTGCTATTTCATTCAGACTATCCGCAGGCCCTAGTAAATCCACCCATAAATTTCTCTTTTACAGTTGACAACAAAGCCGCCTGTCACCTAGAGGTCAAAGAATAATACTGAATAAAAAAATTTGTCTAATTAGCATATACTATTAAACATTGATAAAGCGTTCCAGAGATAGTTTTGAAATTCATCTGAATGACCCAGAATAAGAAGAGCCAAAGCACTAGGTCAGATTGAGCTATACTTCAGAAGATATGCATATTTAAATTGCTTTGATGGTCTCAAAGGAAAAGTTGTGTAGGCAGTTTTCCTTGTCAGAACTCTGTATGGAACATATGACAACATCCCTTCCCTTCTTCTTTTTTTCCCTTTCAGACATGGGATTAGATGTTTCCATCCAGTTCATATGTGAATTAGATAACTGCATATATAATTAATGTATTGCAAGCTATTGAACACACACTCAATTCTCTTTCTTCAAAAGCCTGAGAAACATGCCTCCTACTTGGTATTATCCACCTTTGCAGTATACAAAAAATGTTTGTTTACCACTGAAATCAAGTGTAATACAGTCAATGTCTTCCTCCCATCTAGTAGATGTTAGTCAGCAATGTCATTCTTAGAATGTGTTTGCTGGAAAAATGCAGTTGTATTTGAATGATTGGGGAAAAATAAAGTCTTTGGGTTAGTCATAACTGAAGGAAAAAAGGTCATTTGAGAAGATTTCAACTGAAGAAGAAACTGATGAATAATATGGAAATGAATTCTAATTTGACAGAAAGGCTCCAAGGCTACACCCTGTAGTGAAATTAGTGTCCTCAATAACAACATGGTTCATTAACAATAGGAATCTAACTTTTATTATATTTTTCTTGGATTTTTCCTTCACTTTTAATTGTAAAACTTAAGATATGCATTAATGATTAAATAAATAAATCTATTTTCTGTGGCTATTCTGAGCCCCAGGTACAATATGGATTATCTCTTGGACCAATGGAATGTCTATCTAATAATGATGTATCCAATATCCTAGGTAACAAAAGTTTAAGTTCAGTTCTGTATTATGGATATTCAAATCCTGGAATAACATTCTGAGGGGAAAAAATAAGATAATCTTAGAAGAAGGAAATATTAAGAAAGGAAATATTTTTGCTTTTGTAATTCCTAGTTGTTTTAAATCAATTTATATATTCAGTGTAAAGCACCTCATTGAGATATAATGATTATTAAATTACTTCTGTATAAAATATGAACTAGATTGCTATTCTTGCAAAGGCCTCACAGAAAATGAGCCATGTAACTTCTCTTATATGTGGGACTAAATGCCTCCTATCAATCATTCTGGCAGGCTTTGAGGTGAAGGTAGAGAGGAAAGGGTTGTATTTGCCTAATGCAATGTTCTGACCTTTAGGGTTGCGCTTAAAGAACTGAACAAAAACAAAGAAGTAGGAGGTGGGTACAGGACACAAGCACTCTCTAACTAGAGAAATGCAATATCTATTTGCTTCTAATATATTTTTGCTGACAATCAATGAATAAAAGAGAAAGTATTATTAAACAAAGTTAAAATCCTTAACAAAATTCTAGCAAACAGAATCCAACAACATATTAAAAAAATCATACACCATGACCAAGTGGGCTTTATCCCAGGAATGCAAGGATTCTTTAATATCCACAAATCAATCAATGTAATACACCACATTAACAAATTGAAAGATAAAAACCATATGATTATCTCAATAGATGCAGAGAAAGCCTTTGACAAAATTCAACACTCATTTATGATTAAAACTCTCCAAAAAGCAGGAATAGAAGGAACATACCTCAACATGATAAAAGCTATATATGACAAACCCACAGCAAGCATCACCCTCAATGGTGAAAAATTGAAAGCATTTCCCCTGAAATCAGGAACAAGACAAGGGTGCCCACTCTCACCACTACTATTCAACATAGTGTTGGAAGTTCTGGCCACAGCAATCAGAGCAGAAAAAGAAGTAAAAGGAATCCAGATAGGAAAAGAAGAAGGAAAACTCTCACTGTTTGCAGATGACATGATCCTCTACATAGAAAACCCTAAAGACTCTACCAGAAAATTACTAGAGCTAATCAATGAATATAGTAAAGTTGCAGGATATAAAATTAACACACAGAAATCCCTTGCATTCCTATATACTAACAATGAAAAAACAGAAAGAGAAATTAAAGAAACAATACCATTCACCATTGCAACAAAAAGAATAAAATACTTAGGAGTATATCTACCTAAAGAAACAAAGGACCTATACATAGAAAACTATAAAACACTGATGAAAGAAATCAAAGAGGACAAAAACAGATGGAGAAACATACCGTGTTCATGGATTGGAAGAATCAATATTGTCAAAATGGCTATTCTACCCAAAGCAGTCTATAGATTCAATGCAATCCCGATCAAGCTACCAATGGTATTTTTCACAGAACTAGACCAAAGAATTTCACAATTTGTATGGAAATACAAAAAACCTCAAATAGCCAAAGTAATCTTGAGAAAGAAGAATGGAACTGGAGGAATCAACCTGCCTGACTTCAGACTCTACTACAAAGCCACAGTCATCAAGACAGTATGGTACTGGCACAAAGACAGAAATATAGATCAATGGAACAGAATAGAAAGCCCAGAGATAAATCCACGAACCTATGGACACCTTATCTTTGACAAAGGAGGCAAGAATATACAATGGAAAAAAGACAACCTCTTTAACAAATGGTGCTGGGAAAACTGGTCAACCACTTGTAAAAGAATGAAACTAGAACACTTTCTAACACCATACACAAAAATAAACTCAAAATGGATTAAAGATCTAAATGTAAGACCAGAAACTATAAAACTCCTAGAGGAGAACATAGGCAAAACACTCTCCGACATAAATCACAGCAAGATCCTCTATGACCCACCTCCCAGAATATTGGAAATAAAAGCAAAACTAAACAAATGGGACCTAATGAAACTTAAAAGCTTTTGCACTACAAAGGAAACAATAAGTACGGTGAAAAGACAGCCCTCAGATTGGGAGAAAATAATAGCAAATGAAGAAACAGACAAAGGATTAATCTCAAAAATATACAAGCAACTCCTGCAGCTCAATTCCAGAAAAATAAATGACCCAATCAAAAAATGGGCCAAAGAACTAAACAGACATTTCTCCAAAGAAGACATACAGATGGCTAACAAACACATGAAAAGATGCTCAACATCACTCATTATTAGAGAAATGCAAATCAAAACCACAATGAGGTACCATTACACGCCAGTCAGGATGGCTGCTATCCAAAAGTCTACAAGCAATAAATGCTGGAGAGGGTGTTGAGAAAAGGGAACCCTCTTACACTGTTGGTGGGAATGCAAACTAGTACAGCCGCTATGGAAAACAGTGTGGAGATTTCTTAAAAAACTGGAAATAGAACTGCCATATGACCCAGCAATCCCACTTCTGGGCATACACACTGAGGAAACCAGATCTGAAAGAGACACGTGCACCCCAATGTTCATCGCAGCACTGTTTATAATAGCCAGGACATGGAAGCAACCTAGATGCCCATCAGCAGATGAATGGATAAGGAAGCTGTGGTACATATACACCGTGGAATATTACTCAGCCATTAAAAAGAATTCATTTGAACCAGTCCTAATGAGATGGATGAAGCTGGAGCCCATTATACAGAGTGAGGTAAGCCAGAAAGATAAAGAACATTACAGCATACTAACACATATATATGGAATTTAGAAAGGTGATAACGATAACCCTATATGCAAAACAGAAAAAGAGACACAGAAATACAGAACAGACTTTTGAACTTTGTGGGAGAATGTGAGGGTGGGATATTTCAAAAGAACAGCATGTATACTATCTATGGTGAAACAGATCACCAGCCCAGGTGGGATGCACGAGACAAGTGCTCCGACCTGGTGCACTGGGAAGACCCAGAGGAATCGGGTGGAGAGGGAGGTGGGAGGGGGGGATCGGGATTGGGAATACATGTAAATCCATGGCTGATTCATATCAATGTATGACAAAACCCACTGGAAAAAAAATAATAATAAAAATTTAAAAAAAAATAAACAAAGTTACTCTTCATCACAAAATGAATGAAAAATGTTCTCCTAATAAACATCAGGTTGGAGAAGAAGCAGAAAGCTACATCGAAGGAAAATATCATCTGTACTTCTTGCCAGGCTTTTCATTGCTGAAATCCTATTTTTTTTTTTTTAATCCTTTATCATCTGTTGTACTCCCCGGAAATTTTCCATTCTTACTATTGAAGTCTTAATCTGAGGAGTGAATGTATGCAATAGAACCTCTAGTACAGGACTGGAAGCATTAAGCAAACTTTGCACCAGTACTGAAAATTAAAATCAACCTTTCTTACTGTGTGTCTACCTAAATCATGTATTATTAATAATATGCATGTGGACCATGAATTATTTTCTAGGTTATCCTGATGATTCATTTCTTTTATTTCAATTTTATAGATTGATATCAGAACTCAAAAAAACAATTGAAATAGGACTCTGTTTTTTTCCCCAGTTGCATGTGTTAGAGGACCACAAGAAATCATCAAAGCAGAAGGAAGACTAGAAAAACAAATGTCAGAAATCACACAAATTATCCCAACTGAAAAAAATGGGAGTCCTTAACAGTCCCAGTTGCAGCACTGGATACTTTCAGTAATGTGGAAGTTTGAAAATTGCCAAGTATCTGAAATTATTAGGGGAGAAGAAGAGATTCAAGATTTTTGGAGAAAGGTCAGGTTAAATGTTGTGACCTCCAAATATCTCTATCTCATTTAACATCTACAAATCAATGGCCCCTGATGATTGATATTTCCAGACTCAAATTTTTATTTGAGCTGCAGATACACAGATCTAACTAAACAGTGTGAAAATTGATAAAAGAAAACTTCATTCAAATTGGAGTTGAAAAGCCCTGGAGGGGGAACTCTCAAACATGGACAACTCAATGCCCCTTACTTTATATACCTCAGCAGAAAGAAGATTTTCTTCTTGCCCAACAAAAGCCTAGCCAATGAGAAACTACCACAACCCCAAACTCTCACTGTTCTTTGATGAACTTTGTTCAAAACAACCCCTCTGTCTTTCTTCCTTGCCTCTATAAAACAATGCTCCTCTCCTTTGTTCTCCAAATTGCCTGTCTATGGTTTGCCATAGTTTGTAATTCCTCTGCTTTTCCTGAGTAAACTCGCTTTTACTGGATAAACTGCTTATCTTTTTGTTTTAAATGTTGACAATAGTAAACAATTATTCTTCAGTGTCTCAAAGGGAATAAAAAATTCCACATTTTTGTCCTCTTTCTGTGTTCCCTATTGTCAAGTCAACAGCATCCCCTGCTCAAACCAGAAGTTTGACATTACTGTCTCTAATTCATCACTTACCTAACCCTGATAGAAAAACTTCTGCTTCTAGGTCTACATTTTTTCCATGAAATATGACCACATTGCCCAGTTACAAAAGCAAGAAACTTGACAATAATTAAAGATTCCTTCTTCTTCCTACATCTGACTCCCTATTCAAAACACACTAACTTTGTCCAATCCATCCCCTTTTACTCTCTAAAGCCACTACTTTAGATCTGATGTTCAATGTCCCTCTCTCTGATCAGTTTTCAAACTTCAGCATTAACATCAAAAATATATTTTTGAGACAAAACATGTTATATTATTCCCTCAAAAATGAGCTGAAAAGAATTGAGAACCATATTAGGGAAAAGGAACTACGAGGCACTCTTCAATTGTATTATACCAATTAAGAATATCATGGCATCAACTCCTTCCTCTCCTTGTGCTCCTCTAAATCCTGTGCTTATTCTAACTCCAGGGTGTCTACCCAATGTCACTACTTTAATTTGGGTCCACATTATTTTTCATAGTCTTTCCTCTTGTCAATCTAAAAATACTTTGTATTTCTTTTTCTGCTTAATAAAAGTAACACAAATTCACTACACCAAAAATAATCATGAAAAGCAGGACTATCCAGTTAAAAAAATTAAAATCAGCTGTTTTCTCATTTTTTCAGAAAAAAACTATTGCCAGTATCTCAGCATAAATCCTCCCAGACTTTTTCTATATGTATTTTCTTCCCTCCCTCTTTCTTCTCTCCCTCATTCCTTCCTCCTCCTTTCCTTTCTTTCTTAAACCTCTTAAATTTTTATGACATTCATATTATGCAAACTGTATTAAATGCTAGATATATACCTATGTACAGACAAATTTACTCTCACCAAACTTATTTTCTAGTGGAAGATAGGCAATAAAGAAATATAAATAGCACTTTGTAATGAGGAATGACAGGAGTATATAATGTAGATGAGATTGTCAGAAATGCCTCTCTGAGGAGGTGACATTTAAGCTAAGACATGAAGCATCTAAAGGAGCCATTTGAAAAACAAAACAAAACAAACAAAAAAAAAAAAAACTCAGTATGAGAGTGGCCCCCCAACAAAGGTCTGTCTTCAAGGTCAACTTCCAAAGAGCATGAGGTTAGGGAAAAATAAAACATTGGGGCTGCTTAGGCATGTTGCTCTATAACTTATTTTTCTTTGTTTAATAATATACTGTGAATACCAATAAATGTACATCAGCATTATTTACATCACCAGCTGAAAGAGATGTTCAGTTCAGTTCAGTTTAGTCACTCAGTCATGCCCAACTCTTTGTGACCCTATGGACTGCAGCACGCCAGGCTTCCGTCCATCACCAGCACCTGGAGCTTGCTCAAACTCATCGAGTCAGTGATGCCATCCGACCATCTCATCCTCTATTGTCCTCTTCTCTTCCTGCCTTCAATCTTTCCCAGCATCAGACTGTTTTCTAAGGAGTCAGTTCTTCATATCACATGGACAAACTATTTGGACTTCAGCTTCAGCATCAGTCCTTCCAATGAATATTTAGTACTGATGTCCTTTAGGATTGACTGGTTTGATCTCCTTGCACTCCAAAGAACTGTCAAGTGTCTTCTCCAATACCACAGTTCAAAAGCATCAATTCTTTGGTGCTCAGCTTTATTTATGGTCCAACTCAGATGTAGATCCCCACATTTTACTTACATTACTCACTTGTACCTTTAACTTTTTACCCCATCTAAGAATTGTCCTAAGATAATATTCCTAGAAGTGAAATTTTAATTTTGAAACATATACACAATGTTCTGGAGTAGGGTACAGCAACTCCCTCCAGTATCTTGCCTGGAGAATTCTGTGGATAGAGGATCCTGGCAGGCTACAGTCCATAGAATCTCAAAGAATTGGACATGAGTAAAGCGACTTAGCACATACATATGCAAACACAGTGTTAAGAATTGTGATTTATATTGCCACTATTCCTTTCAAAATTGTGGTACCAATTACACTCCCAGAAGTAATTAATGACGGTTGCCCATGTTTTCATGAACACTTTTGTATTACATGTTTTCTTTCTTTTTTTTTTTTTTGTTTAATGGTGAACACAAGTACTTCAGTTTATTTATTTATTTTGTTTTTTCCATTTATTTTTATTAGTTGGAGGCTAATTACTTTATAATATTGTAGTGGTTTTTGTCATACATTGACATGAATCAGCCATGGATGTACATGTATTCCCCATCCCGATCCCCCCTCCCACCTCCCTCTATTACATGTTTTCTTCTGACACTTTTGAGGTACGGTCTGCTATTTTGTCTTAATTTTCATTACCTTGATAATCATTGAGAGCAAATATTTTTAATATGTCAATTTTCCATATTTCTATTGAGATGTTTTTCCTTTTCTTATTGATTTAAGATATCCTTACATATTAATATTATTAACTTGTCATATATACAAAAGCAGTTCCTTCCTTCTTTTTTAAGTTATTTGTATTGACATAGTTTTAATTTCTATACAGCCAAATCTGTCATTCTTTTTCATTTTGATTTCTAGTTACTTTTTTTTCTTTTTAAACAATCAGAAAGGCTTTCCCCATGGCAGATATTTTACAAACATTGACTTATATTATTCCTATAGTGTGATTCTATCTTTTGCCTGTAAATATTTTGTCCATCTGCAATATTTGAATAAGGTCTGATGTAGAGCTCTCTAGCAGATATAATACTGATCATCAAACACTTCAGCTACACTCCGTCATTTCCCAGACTCTTTATTTTTAGGAATGATCATATGGCTAGTTCTGCTGAGTGGTGAAAAAAAGAATAAACAGGTCAACTCACTAAACTACAGCTTATTCCTCCCATTTTGCAGTATCTAAGGAAGTCATATACTCCAGAAAGCACAACTACAAGATATTAGTACCTCTGTCAACAGGGGTTCCTGAGTGACTATCTGGAACAGACACTACTGCTGATTACCAATTGACATGTTGTTTAAGCAAGAAATATAAGCCTTAGTTTTGCAAAGCCACTGAAATTTCATGGTTGACTTATGACTGCAGCATAATGTGGTTTAGTGGTTCTCAAAATTTAACTTGCACCAGAATCACTTTGATAATTTGTTAAGACACAGATTGAAGAATGCACCCCCAGAATTTCTGTTCTGAGTTTCTAGGGTGGGTCCTGAAAATTTGCATTGCTAACAAATTGCAAGGTAATACTGATCCTGATGGTCCAGGAACCATACCTTGAGAAACACTGCTCTACCTCATTAATATGAGTTGATTTAGTTTTTCTAAATATGAATAGCAGTTTGATACAAATATATGTCTCCATTTTGATACTGCTTTTCCAGTTCAGTTCAGTTCAGTCACTAAGTCATGTCCAACTCTTTGCGACCCCATGAATCACAGCACACTAGGCCTCCCTGTCCATCACCAACTCCCAGAGTTTACTCAAACTCATGTCCATTGAGTCGGTGATGCCATCCAGCCATCTCATCCTCTGTTGCCCCCTTCTCCTCCTGCCCCCAATCCCTCCCAACATCAGGGTCTTTTCCAATGAGTCAACTCTTCGCATGAGGTGGCCAACGTACTGGAGTTTCAGCTTCAGCATCAGTCCTTCCAATGAATATCCAAAACTGATCTCCTTTAGGATGGACTGGTTGGATCTCCTTGCAGTCCAAGGGACTCTCACGAGTCTTCTCCAACACCACAGTTCAAAAGCATCAATTTTTTGGTGCTCAGCTTTCTTCACAGTCCAACTCTCACATCCATACATGACCACTGGAAAAACCATAGGCTTGACCAGATGAACCTTTGTTGGCAAAGTAATGCCTCTGCTTTTTAATATGCTATCTAGGTTGGTCATAACTGTCCTTCCAAGGAGTAAGTGTCTTTTAATTTCATGGCTGCAGTCACCATCTATTAGTGTACTTTAAATACTTATAACTGTATATTTTAGTCTGTGATAGGATGTCTTGCATTACTCTTATTCCAAAATACCTCTATATTATAAGCTTTTTTTTCCCTTTGAATAAACTTTAGAATTATTTTTCTAAGATAATCTCTGAAATTTACAGAGATTGTGTTAAATTGAAAGATTCATTTTTAGAGAATTATATTTTAAGTAATCCAATACAGAAGTGTGAGATTTCCCTGTAGTCAAATCTGTTTATAAGTATTTTACTAAAGTTTGCTTATAATCCCTTGCCTGGGCTGTTGCAGTAATCCCCTATAACTCTTCTATCAATTCCAGTCTGACATGACAACTCTCCCATATCTATCTGCTAGAAGCAGAGCTCCCATGATAAAATTCTACTACTTGAACACTTTTGATGCCATCTCATAAAACTCTTTAGCCCATGCTTTCATTTTTAGCTGAAATTTCATGGTTAAGGGAAATCTAATGCTATTGACAGTCAATGCATAAAATGCAAAGAAGAATTTTTAAGTTTTGGAATTCAGACCCAGGTGGGAAGGGATATATACATTAATATATCATGTATCAGACAAGATAAATACATTTGTACAGGCAAGAAAGTCTACTCTTGTCAATTACTCAGACTATATTTAGACTCCAGACATTTGGACTTTTTTCTCATCTATTTCATCACTTCATCCTGTGAGTTAAGATGTCAACTGTTGAATTCAGTCAACTTCAAAATAATTTAAAATAAGTGAGGAGACTGAAGGGTTATGTAGAAACAGTATTTTATCCCTTTCCTTTTAGTGTGTTTGTGTGCTTAGTCATTCAGTCATGTGCAACTCTTTGCAACCCCATGGACTTAGCCCACCAGGCTCCTCTGTCTATGGAATTTTCCAGGCAAGAATACTGGAGCAGGTTGTCATTTTCTACTCCAGGGGATTTTCTTAACCCAGTCTTGATGCACTCCTTTCCCAGTTTTGAACCGGTCCATTTTTCCATTTCTGGTTCCAACTGTTGCTTCTTTTTTTTTTTTTTTTTTAAATTTATTTTTATTATTATTATTTTTTTTTCCAGTGGGTTTTGTCATACATTGATATGAATACAACTGTTGCTTCTTGACCTGCATATAGGCTTCTCAGAAGGCAGGTAAGGTGGTCTGGTGTTCCCATCTCTTTAAGAATTGTCCATAGTTTGTTGTGATCCACACGGTCAAAGGCTTTAGCATAGTCAATGACACAGAAATAGATGTTTTTCTGGAATTCTTTTACTTTTTCTATGATCCAACATATGCTGGCAATTTGATATGGTCTATGGAGTTGCAATGAGTTGGACACAACTGAGCAACTGAACAACAACAAATTTTTACATGACAAAAAAAAATAAAAAACATTAATGTGAAACCAGAACTGCAGCTTGCTCACAGATTGATGATATCAGTTTGCATCCTGGGACTAAGTGGGAACCCCCAAGTACAATCTTTGATGTCTGACCCTTGGAGTGCATGTGCAGTCTGTGACCTTTTCTCAGTTGGGGCTCCAGATGTGCTGTGTCACGTGACTTCCAGTGCTGTTTGATTAAGGATATTGATCAAAATCCAGTTTGGTGACATATCCTTTGCTGTTTCTATTTCTTTTTTCTTTTAATGTTAGTATATTGAAAGTAAGCTAAATAATTTTCTTTCTTTCTTTCTTTCTTTTTATTAGTTGGAAGCTAATTACTTTACAATATTGTAGTGGTTTTTGCCATACATTGACATGAATCAGCCATGGATTTACATGTGGTCCCCATCCTGAACCCCTCTCCCACCTCCCTCCCCATCCCATCCCTCTGGATCATCCCAGTGCACCAGCCCTGAGCACTTGTCTCATGCATCCAACCTGGACTGGCGATCTGTTTCACACTTGATAATATACATGTTTTGATGCTATTCTCTCAGATCATCCCACCCTTGCCTTCTCCCATAGAGTACAAAAGTCTGTTCTATACATCTGTGTCTCTTTTTCTGTCTTGCATATAGGGTTATCTTTACCAGCTAAATAATTTTCTAGTAAATATTTGTATTACTTATTTGTATATGAAAAGGTGAAAATGAAAGTCACTCAGTCATGTCCAACTCTTCGTGACCCCATGGACTATACAGTCCATGAAATTCTCCAAGCCAGAATACTTGAGTGGGTAGCCTTTCCCTTCTCCAGGGGATCTTCCCAACCTAGGGATCGAACCCAGGTCTCCCACATTGCAGGTGGATTATTTACCAGCTGAGCCACAAGGGAAGTCCAAGAATACCGGAATGGGTAGCCTATCCCTTCTCCAGAGGATCTTCCTGACCCAGAAGTCAGACCAGAGTCTCCTGCATTGCATGTAGATTCTTTACCAACCGAGCTATCAGGGAAGCCCATTTGTATATAACGAGTGGCTTGTTAACAAATCTTTTTAACCTGAGATGAAAGTGAAGTTTCAGCAAAACAAATGGTACTGCTGCTGCTAAGTCACTTGAGTCCTGTCGAACTCTATGCGACCCCATAGACGGCAGCCCACCAGGCTCCCCCATCACTGGGATTCTCCAAGCAAGAACACTGGAGTGGGTTGCCATTTCCTTCTCCAATGCATGAAAGTGAAAAGTGAAAGTGAAGTCGCTCAGTCGTGTCTGACTCTTATCGATCCCATGGACCGCAGCCTACCAGGCGCCTCCTCCCATGGGACTTTCCAGGCAAGAGTACTGGAGTGGGGTGTCATTGCCTTCTCTGAAACAAATGGTACAAATGAACTTATTTACAAAACAGAAATCAAGTCATAGATGTAGAAAATAATCATTTGGTTATGAGGGGGGAAAACAGGTGGAGGGACAAGTTGTGAGGTTGGGATTGACATATACACATTACTGTATGTCAAATAGATACTATAGAGCACAGGGAACTCTAATCAATACTCTGTAATGATCAATATGGGAAAACAATTTTAAAAAGAGTGGATATATGTATAACTGACTCACTTTGATGTACACCTAAAACTAATACAATATTTTAAATCAACCTACATCATTTTAGCCCATATTTCATTAGCAAAAACTAGTCATATGGTCACAACAGAATGCAAAATTTATGGTAGTAAAATAGCTAGCTATCTTTAGGTGGCAACTCCACACTTTGAAAATATAGAAGCATAGATCCTTGGTAAAGTGTTACCCATTTCTGTCCCAGTGTCTCACCATGTTTACCAAGTGATGAAATTTTGGGGGGAGTTAGCATATTATGGTTAAAATCTTATAATAAATATTCATTATCTGAAATTCATACTTTGACATTTGATCACCCTGTTTTGTGCACTAATTTTTTGTGTGCAGATTTCTTGTCTCCCTGAACAGATTATATATTACCAAAGACAGATAATATGTAGCACAGAATAGATGCTAAATATTATGAAATTCAATTGAATGCTGCTGCACTTTTGTAAACTCTGTAAGAGCTTATCACAATCCTTCACATGACAATTAAGCTCCTTAGCCTTTGCTGTTATTCTTCCCACCATTGAGTCACCTGCCTCTCCCCTCATATTGCCTAAATCAACCTAATCAGCTCTCTCAAAATCATTGAAAAGCTGAAGGATTTTCAAAGTCAGTCTGTTAAAATAAGCAAGATTCTTCATATGCTTAAATTCAAAGCCAGATTATAAATTATGTTAAAGTTATGTGTAATAAGAACATATAGACATAGGTAATTCATGGCTGAAAATGAAGCTTTATGTCTAGAAAAATAAATGAACAAGAGATAATAGGAATAGGGAATGCTTTTATTGATTCATAAGTGCCTATCTTAAAAATATAGTGACATCATTTATGTATGCTCTAGCCATTAGTATCTTAAGCCACCAAAAACCATTGTTTCAGAGCCTCAGTCCAGAAAATTTATTAGTTATAGTTATAGTTATAGTCTAATTCTAGACTATGATATGCCTCAGTTAGCCCAGGAAGTATTAGTTTATGTCTGTCATACTGGCTTAATCATTAATATTCCTTTCATTGTTAAAATGTACCTCAGTTTAAAGAATAAATCATACGGTCGCTCTAAGCAGATCTCTCAAGTCCTCTTCCTGTCCTGGGTTATAGGTGGATACACCTGGTTCATACACCTTTGGTGGCTACTGAAGCTTTTCAATTTGCCTATTATAATACTCTGCTGCTCTACTAAGAGACCTTTTCTGGAGCTACATTGTCTGCCATTTGAATGAACTGCTTGCTGTCACATGTAATAAGAGCTTCTCTCACCCACCTATAGGCTCATAGGTGTTTCACAAATAATTCTGTGTTTTCAGATAATATGCCTAGAAATTAGGTATGGAATTTTTCCCCTTATTTTCTCAAAATTGTCAGTCCTAATGTTCTCACAGACCTAACTTATGTCCTCAAAACTTGCTCCAATATTTCCTTCAGAAAGCAGAAGGATACACATTGAGATAAGACCCCTTGTTTAGCTCTTTTGATATCTCATTGTCTATAAAACTCGAAGTGAACATTGGATGGATCTCTATTTGGAAAATTAGATTCCCCAATGTCTTTTTATAACTACTTTATGATGCCCCGATATTTTACAGAAATATGCCTTGCTTTTGAATTACATTACTTTCAGAATTGAGATCTCCCCAGGTACTTCTCAATATCCTTTATTCTATTCTGCTGCCTTTGTTCTGTTGTTATTGTTTTGTTTAATTTTGCTATTTCTTTTGTAATATGATTTTAAAATGAAAATATTTAAGTCTGAATTTGGGCTGAAGTCCTAAAATGTCAGATACCATATTCCAACAGTGGAAGTACACCAAGCAGAAGTTACAAATATTTCTGAATACTGGATTCAAGTTCCATTTTTCTGTCTGTAAAAGAGGTTCTGGTGGTGGTGGTTTAGTCGCTAAGTCATGTCCGATTCTTGCGACCCCATGAACTGTAGTCTGTCAGGTTCCTCTGTCCATGAGATTCTCCAGGCAAGAATACTGGAGTGGGTTGCCATTTCCCTCTCCAGGGGGTCTTCCCAACCCAAGAAGCAAACCCAGGTCTCCTGCATTGCAGGCAGATTCTTTCCTAACTGAGCTATAAGGGAAGCCCCAAAAAGGAGGTTCTATAGTTTGATAAAAGATTGAGAGTTTAGGATATTTTTGAAAAAAGTTATTAATGTTTTCTGAATATCATCTTCTGAAAATATAAGCAGAGAGAGATACTTGCCACTCATCACAAGTTGAAGGTAAGAGTTTGAAATGTGTTGATCCTGATGAGTAGTGAATTGATCTTTTGCTCATACCACCCAGACAATCTAAAGGGCCAGACTTTATATTGGCTGGTTGCTCTTAATGCACAGCAAAGAGAAGTAGTTGTATTTGAAGAATACCTGTACTCCCAGTTTGTTGGGGAAAAGGACACATGAGTGTATTCTACAGAGCATATGTAGTCCACAGAGAAGAAAGAGGCAGCATGCGGTTACTTCAAAATTGGCCAAGAGAGGTCATGGGAAAGCAGCCCCCAATAAGCAGATAAATTGCCAGATTCTTATGTTTTGAAGAAGGAACCATAAACAAAAACTCAAAGGAAATACATTCACAAGCATCAGGAGGACTGTGAGATATTTCCATTTATGAGGTTGTCTCTGAAAAAGGTAATAAAGTGTTCCATTGGAAAAGAAGAATTAAACACTTGTGGGGAAATATCTGTTCCTTCTCATGGCAGTACAGTAAATTTACTCCTTTCCTGGTCTTTTTTTCTCCTCTCATTCTGCCTTTCTCTTACCATGAAGAACTCAAAAAGATAACAAGATAGAGAAGGAGGAGGGAAAAATGTAAGGTGGGAAAAAAGATGTATCTTTTCTATTCAAGTTAGAGAGTCTGGCAGTAGGTCTGAGCTGGGAAAAGAATGACACTTTGAATAAAGTTAATAGTTTTATTATTACATTGCTGGAGATATATTAACTACTAAAATATGACTCTTATTACTTAAAAGTAACCATAGAAGTTATGAAAATGTCCTTAAGTTTTGTCCAGGGGCAAGAGAAGAGCTCATCTAGGGAATAAATTTGAAGAGGTCATAGAAAATTTTTAAAAAGCTGCTTTCTGATTATATCCTACACGTTGTGTTTAACATATGCATCAGTTACATGGTAATTATCTCCAAGTTAACTATTTTGTACCTTACTCATTTTCGAATGATGATAAATCTACCTAGATTTAAAAACTATAACAGTGAATGTGGACACCCCTTCTCTTTGTTCTCTATCAATTTGTCAATTGGAAAATAACTTATCAACTCTTTTAAGGGAAGTATTAGAAAGTAGTAGATAAAAGTGACTTTGAAAGGAAACACTAGTTTTTGTACCCTGGCTCCACAACTTGCTATGTGACTTTGGAGAGTTATTTCTATTTCTTCATCTGTAAAACTAGGGTGCCATTACTTAATATATAGGATTGTGAGGATGAAGTGACAAGACACATACAGCAGGATGCATGAGATTCATATAGCATTGCATTAATGAATAAGATGATATGTTTAATTCATAGCTCAATTCTAAGTGTCAAATGGGTTTTATTAAGGTTATACTGAACCAAGAGAAGATCTGTTTTTCTCCCAACCTCATACTCTAAGATTCTTATATGAATAAGCACACACTGTTAAAAGATGACATACTCTGTCCCTCCATGCTATGTGAGTTATAGCAATGTTTTCTTCTGTAACAAACTCTAAAATTGCAGCGGCTTTTGTCGATTTATTTATTGTTGAAACAATTGCTCAATGAATATTCAGTGAATAAACTTTATTTAAAGATTTAGAAACTCAGTTTAATCTCATATGATGGCACTGTCATCCCATAGGGCCTTACAATCCTTCACCTTCTGCTAGAAGATAAAGAAATCAGAGTGAAAATAAATGTCTATTTCTTAACTACTTTTGTCTGGAAGGGATACATATCACTTTCATTCACCTTCTTTTGGCAAGGAACAAGGCTGTATTTATACATGAGTAGGGCAAATAATATAATTTTGGATGGATGGCTGCTTTCCAAATACAACACTACACTATGGCAAAAATGTGGTTTTTTTCGAGTTAGCTAGTTGTCAGTCATGATTCAAGAAGATTGGAGGTACCAAGAGAATATTTAATGCAAAGATGGTGACAATAAAAGGACAGAAATGGCAAGGGTCTAACAGAAGGAGAAGAGATTAGGAAGAGGTGGCAAGAATACAAAGGAGAACTATATAAAAAAGGTCTTAGTGACCCAAATAACCACGATGTTGTGATCACTCACCTAGAGCCAGACATCCTGGAATGTGAACTCATGTGGGCCTTAGAAAGCATCACTACGAACAAAGCTAGTGGCTGTGTTGGAATTCCAGTTGAGCTATTTCAAATCCTAAAAGATGATGCTGTTCAAGTGCTGTACTCAATATGTCAGCAAATTTGGAAAACTCAGCAATGGCCACAGGACTGGAAAAGGTAAGTTTTCATTCCAATCCCAAAGAAAACTGAAAATGTAGTCATTCAATCATGTCTGACTCTGCAACTCCATGGACTATAGCCCACCAGGCTCCTCTGTCCGTGGAATTCTCTAGGCTATAATACTGGAGTGGATCGCCGTTCCCTTCTCCAGGGATCTTCCTAACCCAGGTATCAAACCTGGGTCTCCTGCATTGCAGGCAGATTCTTTACCATCTGAGCAATAAAGAATCTTCCAATCCCAAATAAGGGTGATGCCAAATAATGTTCAAATTACCATACAATTGCACTCATTTCATATGCTAGCAAGGTAATGCTCAAAATCCTTCAAGTTAAGTTTCAACAATATATGAACCAAGGACTTCCAGATATACCAGCTGAATTTAGAAAAGGCTAAAGAACCAGAGATCAAATCGCCAACATCTGTTGGATCATAGAAAAAGCAAGGAAATTCCAGAAAAACATTTACTTCTGCTTCATTGGCTATGCTAAAGCAGTTGATTGTGTGGATCACAACAAACTGTGGAAAATTCTTTTTTTATTTATTTATTGTTATTAGTTGGAGGCTAATTACTTTACAATATTGTAGTGTTTTTTGCCATACATTGACATGAATCAGCCATGGATTTACATGTGTTCCCCATCCTGAACCCCCCTCCCACCTACCTCCCCATCCCATCCCTCTGGGTCATCCCAGTGCACCAGCCCCGAGAATTCTTAAAAGAGATGGGATTACCAGACCACCTTCCCTGCCTCCTGAGAAATCCGTATGCAGGTCAAGAAGCAACAGTTAGAACCGGACAGGGAACAATGGACTGGTTCCAAATTGGGAAAGGAGTACATCAAAGCTATATATTGTCACTCTGTTTATTTAACTTAAATGCAGAGTACATTATGCGAAAGTCTGAGCACCGAAGAATTAATGCTTTTGAATTGTGGTGCTGGAGAAGATTCTTGAGAGTCCCTTGGACAGCAAGGAGATCAAACAGTCAATCCTAAAGGAAATCAACCCTGAATACTCATTAAAAGGCTGATGCTGAAGCTGAAGCTCCAGTACTTTGGTCATCTGGTGCAAAGAGCGAGCTCATTGGAAAAGACCCCGATGTTGGGAAAGATTGAGAACAGGAGGAGAAGACGGTGACAGAGAATGAGATGGCTGGATGGCATCACTGATTCAATGGACATGAGTCTGAGCAAACTCCAGGAGACAGTGAAGGATACAAAAGCCTGGTGTGTTGCAGTCAATGGGGTAGCAAAGAGTAGGTCACGACTCAGTGACTGAACAACAACAATGGGGTGAATGAACCTAGAGCCTATTTTACAGAGTGAAATAAGTCAGAAAGAGAAAAACAAATATCATATATTAATGCATATATATGTAATCTAGAAAGCTGGTACTGATGAGCCTATTTGCAGGGCAGCAATGGAAATACAGACACAGAGAACAGACTGGTGGACACAGGGAGGGGGAAAGAGAGGGTGGGATGAATGGAGACAGTAGCATGGAAACATATACACTACCATATGTAAAATAGATAGCCAGTGGGAATTTGCTATATGGCTCAGGGAACTCAGGCTTGGACTCTTTGACAAGCTACAGGGTTTGGATGGGGTGGAAGGTGGGAAGGATTCTCAAGAGGGAGAGGACATATATATATATATATATATATATATATATATATACCTATGGCTGATTCATGTTGATGTATTGTAGCAACCAACAATATTATAAAATGATTATGCTTCAATTTTAAAAATAAATAAATTTTAAAAACAAAATGTGATGCTGTACCTTTTAGGGCACATCCAAGTGTTGTTCACTCCTCAATCCCAATTCAACCATCATTTCCTCAATGAAATTATTTTTCAAACTCAAATCTAATTATTATTACAACTTTCTTTTGAACTACACAGTAGTTATGGCCCTCAGAATTTAGCAGTCTTAATATATAATGTTTAACAAAGGATATCTTCAGTTTTCTCTGTTTATTACTCTTTGGCCCAGCCACCTCATCCTTTCTGGAGCTATTAGTAGTTGTCCTCTGCTCTTCTCCAGAGTAGGATATTGAACACCTTCTAACCTGGGGGTTCATCTTTTGGTGTCATATGTTTTTGCCTTTTTATACAGTTCATGTGGTTCTCATGGTTAGAATACTGGAGTGGTTTGCCATTCCCTCCTCCAGTGGATCACGTTTTCTCAGAACTCTCCACTAAGACCTATCCAACTTGGGCAGCCCAATACAGCATGACTCATAGCTTCATTAAGTTACACAAGCCACTTCACCACGACAAGGCAGTGATCCTTCTAGGGGCCTGTATTTTATTTAGTTCAGTTCAGTCGCACGGTCGTGTCTGACTCTTTGCGACCCCATGAGTATGCCAGGCCTCCCTGTCCATCACCAACTCCCGGAATCCACCCAAACCCATGTCCATTGTGTCAGTGATGCCATCCAAACATCTCATCCTCCATTGTCCCTTTCTCCTTCTGCCTTCAATCTTTCCCAGCATCAGAGTCTTTTCAAATGAGTCAGCTCTACATTCATGTCAATGTATGGCAAAAACCACTACGATAGTGTAAAGTAATTAGCCTCCAACTAATAAAAATAAATGAAAAAAAATTAAAAAAAAAGAGTCAGCTCTTTGCATCAGGTGGCCAAAGTACTGAAGTTTCAGCTTCAACATCAGTCTTCCAATGAACAACCAAGACTGGTTTCCTTTAGGATGGACTGGTTGGGTCTCCTTGCAGTCCGAGGGACTCTCAAGAGTCTTCTCCAACACCACAGTTCAAAGGAGTCAATTCTTCTGCACTCAGCTTTCTTTATAGTCCAACTCTCACACCCATACATGACTACTGGAAAAATCATAGCCTTGACTAGACAGACCTTTTTGGACAAAGTAATGTCTCTGCTTTTTAATATGTCGTCTAGTTTGGTCATAACTTTCCTTCCAAGGAGTAAGTGTCTTTTAATTTCATGGCTACAGTAACCATCTGCAGTGATTTTGGAGCCCAAGAAAATAAAGTCAGCCACTGTTTCCACTGTTTTCCCATCTATTTGCCATGAAGTGATGGGACTGGATGCCAGGATCTTAGTTTTCTAAATGTTGAGCTTTGAGCCAACATTTTCACTCTCCTCTTTCACTTTCATCAGGAGACTCTTTAGTTCTTCTTCACTTTCTGCCATAATGGTGGTGTCAGTATCTACCTAATAAGTTTATAAATTGTTGGAAGGAAGAACTAGGTACTTTCTCTATGCTTCCATGGCATAAATAGTATTTAATTATGAAGAAACAAACAATAGGCTTTGCCTTCAAGGAATAATTTGTAAACATAAAGATTTATGCCTCTATGTAAAATTTATGATGCAGATGTGCCATAGAATTTTTATGCTTGCTTAGAGAAGATTTGGGGAAACTTTTTTTTTTTAATTTTTGAAAAGAACTTATTGTGGTAAAAATACATGTAATATTTACCATTTTAGCCATTTTAAGTGTACAGCTTTGCTGCATTAAGTACATTCACATTGTTGTACAACCATTATCACCACCCATCTATAGAACTGTTTCATCATCCCAAACTGAAACTCCATACTCATTAAACAATAACTCTGTATTTCTCTACTCCCTATCCCCTGATAGTTACCATTATATTTGCATATATTAAGTTTGATTAATCTGGGTACTTCATATAAGTGGAATAATAACAAAATGTGTCCTCTTATGTCTAACTTATTTCACTTGGACTAATGTTAATTCATGTTGTAGCATGAGTCAGAATTTCATTGTTTTTTAAAGACTGAATGGTAGTCCATTGTATGTATATACCACATTTTTTAAACTGGACTATAATTGCTTTAAATGTCATGTTAATTTCTCCTATAAAACAACGTGAAGCAGATATATATATTTACATTCCCTCCCTTTTGGTCCTTCCTCCCACTCCATCTATTCTCACCCATCTAAGTCTTCAAAAAGCACTGAGCTGAGCTCCCAGTGCTATACAGCATGTTCACAATAGCTATCTATTTTACACATGGTAACATATATATGTCAACTCTAATCTCTTGATTTGTCTCACTCTCCCCTTCCCCCCATGTCCACGTATGCATTCTCTTTGCATCTCTATTCCTGCCCTACATATAGGTTCATATATAGCATCTTTCTATTTATCCACATATATGAATTAATATGCTATATTTGTTTTCCTCTTTCTGAATTACATCACTTTGCATGACACAGTCTAGGTCCATTCACATCTCCACAATGACCCAATTCCATTCCTTTTTATGGCTGAGTAATATTCCATTGAATAAATATTCCACATCTTCTTTATCCATTTCTCTGTCAACGGACATTTAGGTTGCTTCCATGTCCTGGCTATTGTAAATAGTGCTTCCATGCACATTGGGGTGCATGTGTCTTTTTGCATAATGGTTTTCTGTGGGTATATGCCCAGCAGTTGGATTATTGGGTCATATGGGAGTTCTATTTTAGATTTGTAAGGAACTTCCATATTGTTCCCCATAGTGGCTGCACCAATTTACACTCCCATGAACAGTGCTAGAGGGTCCCCTTTTCTCCACACCCTCTCCATCATTTATTATTTGTAGATTTTTTTATGATGGCCATTCTGACTGGTATGAGGTGATACCTCATTGTAGTTTTGATTTGCATTTCTATAACAATTAGTGATGTTGAGTATCTTTTCTTGTGTTTATTGGCCATCTGTATATCTTCTTTGGAGACATGTCTCTTTAAGTCTTCTGCCCATTTTTTAATTGACATGTTTGTTTTGTTATTGAGTTACATGAGCTGTTTTATATTTTTGAGATTAATCTTTTGTAGTTGCTTCATTTGCAAGTATTTTCTCCCATTCTGAAGGTTGTATTTTCATCTTGGTCATGTTTCCTTTGTGTGCAGAAGTTTTTAAGCTTAATTAGGTCACATTTGTTTATTTTTGTTTTTATTTTCCTTACTCTAGGAGGTGGGTCAAATAAGACCTTGCTGTGATTTATGTCAAAGAGTGTTCTTCCTATATTTTACTCTAAGAGTTTTATAGTGTCTTAGCCATGGCAAACAGAGAAGAAAAAGAAATCAAAGTAATAGAAATTGGAAAGGAAGTAAAACTGGCACTATTTGCAGATGACAAGGTAATATACATCACATTTTGTTTATCAAATGTTAATCAACATTTGAGTTGTTTGCAAATTTTAGCTGTTGTGAATAATGCTACTTTGAACATTCATGTATAAATAGCTGTTCCAGTCCTTGATTTCAATTATTTTTGTATATACCCATAAGCAGAATTGCTTTATCTTACCATAATTTTATTTTTAATTTTTTGAGTAACCACCACACTATACTAAGACTTCCAAAACTATGTTGAATAACAGTGGTGAAAGTGGATATGCTTGTCTTGCTCCTAATCTTAGAGGGAATGCTTTCAGTTTTTCACCATTGAGAATGATGTTTGCTGTGGGTTTATCCCATTTTACATTTCAATGGGAAACATGTTTCTAAAAACAGGACTAAACAGGACTTATCCTGTTAATAATAAAAAGAAATCTGGAGTTTGGTAAAGGTTATCAGGCTGTCTCAGTCATGTAAAATAGATGAAAAAGGATCAAAGGCAAAATTCTATTTTCCTACTTATTTCTTACCAATCTCAGTATATACAGCATATTTTTCACTCAAGTGGCCATTCAGCCTTCTATAATGTCTATTAGTTATCATTCAATTTCCTGAATGGTAGAATCATCAAGCAGTATGTGATTATAGATGAGTGCAATAGCCCTACAACCAGAACAAATGCTTGGGGAAATTGTAAGGTGTCGGGGCCTCATTCTCTCTCCTTAAGCATGAAGTACACACACATACACACACACACACACATACACATGCATACACACACACATGTTATCCAATACCATCATGTTTTCTTTCCATTGCCTACCCTAGACCTTCTCTGAAGAAGTAGTCCACCTATTCTTGTCCACGTTATTGTTCAGGATTGCAGCCAAGTAGCTGCAGTTACCTTAACTTCTCAATTAAATTTCTTGAGGACTAAGATTCTATCTTTTCTTTTTTAATTTGTCTTTCATCCCCACAGCAGCAAGCCATGTACTTTCCATATAGAAGACATTCCAACATTGTGTTAATTGATAAAATAAGAAGAAAGTTAATGTCTTATAATAGATTACTTTATCCATATAACATTTTCATTTGAAATGCTTCTTCAACACTTAAGCCAAAAGAATTGCTAAAGAAAGAAATCACATCATATATCTTGATAATGGGAACTATTTAGGCAGAGGAGTTTTTAATATCTGTAAATCACATCTGGCATACAGTTACCTTTATACTGGGTGAGTATTGCTAGCAATAAGAAATGATAAGTAAGTGAAGACAGGAACCTGAGGCACCATGTTTATGACTGAACCAGGTTGAATTAGACAGCAAGACCCAAGAGTGGATGAAGCAGGTCTTCAAAACAGAGTGATCTATTTAGGATTTTTTCTCATGTTTTGCAAAATGTCTGTACATAACAAGAGACAAACTCAGCTTGGTGATAGAAGAAAACAAACTATGTAGGAAATCATCACCATTTCATATGTAATCTTTCACTAAATCAATTTCCATTTTGGCAAGCACAACCCTGTGTTTGACAGTCAATAACGCACCTAAAATGAATCATTTAAGTAAGAACGGCATGGCCGTTGACACTTGTTCTTCTCTCAGTAGATTACTAAGAAATAATAAATTTATAAGACTGAAAGTTTATCTATTTTATTAAATACAATCAAATGAAAATACCATGGGTCTAGTGTCAAAAGGGCATTCTTGGATTACATTTTCAGTTCCCTGTATTTAACCAACTGGAATTTCCCCCCAGTTTTATGAATTTTAACCTTTTTTTTTAAGAAATATTTCCCTGAGAAATACATAATTCTTCATAAACCTGCAATCTAATTTTGTAATTCTCAAGACAAATAGGGAACTTTTAGTACAACGTACTTAATAAAGATCCAGATTTATATTAAATAATTTATATTAAGGATAATAGAATGGAGACATGCATGAAAACTGAAGAGATTGAAAGATTTTTTTTTCTTTTTAAATCTATTTTTATTGGAGTATAGTTGCCGTACAATGTTGTATTAGTTTCTACTGTACAGCAAAATGAATCAGCCATATATATCTACATCCTCTCCCTTTGGACTTCCTTCCCATGCATTAAGTAGAGTTTCCTGTGCTGTACAGTATATTCTCATTAGTTATCTATTTTATGCGTGCATGTGTGATAAGTCACTTCAATCATGTCTGACTCTGCGACCCTATGGACTGACTGTAGCCTGCCAGGCTCCTCTGTCGACAGAATTCTCCAGGCAAGAATAGTGGAGTGGGTTGTCATACTCTTCTCCAAGAGATCTTGCCAATTCAGGGATTAAATCCACATATTTTATGTCTCCGGCATTGGCAGGCAGGTTCTTTACTACTAGCGCCACCTGGGAAGCTCCTTATCTATTGTATACATAGTATCAATAGTGTATATGTGTCAATCCCAATTTGCCAATTCCTCCCACCTCCCTTTTCTTCTTGGTATCCATATATTTGTTCCCTATGTCTGTGTCTCCATTTCTGCTTTGCAAGTAGGATCATCTATATCATTTTCCTAGATTTTACCTATGTGTGTTAAAATACTATATTTGTTTTCTTCTTTCTTACTTCACTCTGCATGACATTCTCTGGGTCCATCCATGTCTCTAAAAATGACCCAATTTGTTACTTTTTTATGGTTGAGTAATATTGCATTGTGTATATATACCACATCTTCTTTATCCATTCCTCTGGCAAAGAACATTTAAGTTGCTTCTATGTGCTGGCTACTGTAAATAGCAATGAACATTTGGGTGCATTTATCTTTTGTAATTACGGTTTTCTGTGGGTATATGCCCAGGAGTGGGATTGCTGAGTTATATGGGAGTTCTATTTTTAGTTTTTTAAGGAACCTTCATGTTGTTTTCCATAGGGCCTTTACCAATTTTCACTCCCAGCAACAGTGTAGAAGGATTCCCTTTCCTCCACACCTCTCCAGGGTTTATTGCTTGTAGATTTTTTGACGGTGACCATTCTGATAGATGTGAGGTGATACATCATTTTAGTTTTGATTTTCATTTCTCTAATAATTAGTGATGTTGAGAATCTTTTCATATGCTTTTTGACCATCTGTAGATCTGATAGACACAGTGACTGATGAACTATGAATGGAGGTTTGTGACACTGTACAGGAGACAGGGATCAAGACCATCCCCAAGAGGAAGAAATGCCAAAAAGCAAAATGGCTATCTGAGGAGGCCTTACAAATAGCTGTGAAAACAAGGGAAGTGAAAAGAAAAGGAGAAACGGAAAGCTATACCCAGCTGAATGCAGACTTCCAAAGAATAGCAAGGAGAGATAAGAAAGCCTTCCTCAGCAATCAGTGCAAAGAAATAGAGGAAAACAATAGAAGAGGAAAGACTAGAGATCTCTTCAAGAAAACTAGAGATACCAAGGAACCATTTCATGCAAAGATGGGCTCAATAAAGGACAGAAATGGTATGGACCAAACAGAAGCAGAAGATATTAAGAAGAGGTGGCAAGAATACACAGAAGAACTATACAAAAGATATCTTCATGACCCAGATAATCATGATGGTGAGATCACTCACCTAGAGCCAGACATCCTGCAATGTGAAGTCAAGTGGGTCTTAGGAAGCATCACTAAGAACAAAGCTTGTGGAGGTGATAGAATTCCAGTTGATCTATTTCAAATCCTAAAAGATGATGCTGTGAAAGTGCTGCACTCAAAATGTCAGCAAATTAGGCAAGCTCAGCAGTGGCCACAGGACTGGAAAAGGTCAGTTTTGTTTCCAAACCCAAGGAAAGGCAAGGCCAAAGAATGCTCAAACTACTGCACAATTCTACTCATCTCACATGCTAGTAAATTAATGCTCAAAATTCTCCAAGCCAGGCTTCATCAATACGTGAACTGTGAACTTTCAGATGTTCAAGCTGCTTTTAGTAAAGGCAGAGGAACCAGAGATCAAATTGCCAACATCCTCTAGATCATTGAAAAAGCAAGAGAGTTCCAGAAAAACATATATTTCTGCTTTATTGACTTAGCCAAAGCCTTTGACTGTGTGGATCACAATAAACTATGGAAAATTCTGAAAAAGATAGGAATACCAGACCACCTGACCTGCCTCTTGAGAAATCTGTATGCAGGTCAGGAAGCAACAGTTAGAACTGGACATGAAACATCAGACTAGCTCCAAATAGGAAAAGGAGAACATCAAGGCTGTATATTGTCACCCTTCTTATTTAATTTATATGCAGAGTACATCATGAGAAATGCTGGGCTGGATGAAGCACAAGCTGGAATAAAGATTGTCAGGAGATCTTGCAAGAGGACAGTGAAAAAGCTGGCTTAAAGCTCAACATTCAGAAAACTAAGATCATGGCATCTGGTCCCATCACTTCATGGCAAATAGATGGGGAAACAGTGGAATCAGTGACTGACTTTACTTTGGAGGACTTCAAAATCACTGCAGATGGTGATTGAAGCCATGAAATTAAAACACTTACTCCTTGGAAGGAAAGTTATGACCAACCTAGATAGCATATTAAAAAGCAGAGACATTACTTTGTCCACAAAGGTTTGTCTAGTCAAGGCTATGGCTTTTCCAGTAGTCATGTATGGATGTGAGAGTTGAACTATAAAGAAAGCTGAGCGCCAAAGAATTAATGTTTTTGAACTGTGGTGTTGGAGAAGACTCGTGAGAGTCCTTTGACCTGCAAGGAGATCCAACCAGTCCATCCTAAAGGAGATCAGTCCTGGGTGTTCACTGGAAGGACTGATGCTGAAGCTGAAACTCCAATCCTTTGGCCACCTGATGCGAGGAGCTGACTCATTTGAAAAGACCCTGATGTTGGAAAAGATGGAAGGTAGGAGAAGAGGACGACAGAGGATGAGACTGTTAGACAGTATCACTGACTCAATGGGCATGAGTTTGTGTAAACTCTGGGAGTTGGTGATGGACAGGGAGGCCTGGCTTGCTGCGGTTCATGGGGTCCCAGTGAGTCAGACACGACTGAGTGACTGAACTGAAATGAACTGAACTGATGCCTTCTTTGGGGAAATGTCTGTCTATTTAGGTCTTCTGCCCAATTTTTGGTTGGGTTGTTTGTCATTTTGATATTGAATTGCATGAGCTGTTTGTATACTTTGGAGACTAGTCCTTTGTCAGTTGCTTCATTTGAAAATATTTTCTCCCATTCTTATGGTTGTCTTTTTGTGAAAGACACTTTTTAATTGAAGCAAAACTAATGACATATGATAAACTTCTTAGAAGTGATAACAGTTTTCCCCTCCTTTCTTCCAATTTCACAAAAACAGAAGAGGCCCAGAAAAAAAAAAATAAGCAGTTGTTTATCTTTGTCAATAAACAAAAGTTCAGCTACCAAGGACCACAGCAGCTAGCTTTCTCAAAAAACAAATAATAACTCAGACTTAGAAAGAACATATGTCTTGAATTCTTCAGGACTTTTTTTTTCATTTAAAGTAACCTAAGGAAGAAAATTCATCCAATGGGGAAAAAAAAAAAAAAAAACACAGGCTTTGGAACCAGATACATCTGGGTTTAAAATATGGCGCTACTAACTATTAATCATATGTACTTTGGAAAGTTCTAAAACCTCTAAAAACCCTCATTTTTATTATGTATAATGGGCATAATGATACTTTTCACATAGGCTACTGTGGGGATTATATGAAGTATTATTAGAAAAGCAGCTGTCATGTAATAGGCATACAATAAACAGCCACTATTATAATTTTTACCAAGCTATACCCTTCATTTTAGGTGTCAGAGATGTGGTAATTAACACAGGACATATCTCCAATTTACTAGTATTAAAAAAAAAGCATATTATACAACTTAGAGTAAACTGCTCACTGAACTTACAATTATAAATCAACATTGAACTGTTATGGACAGTATCAGTTGATTATTTACAAAGTCAGTTACTGGTATTGTTAAAGACACTGGTACATTTTCAGTTAGGATGACAATGCACATGACTCAAGAATCACTAATGTTTACTCAATAACATTAAGATAACATAAAAATTAAGAGAAAGTTAAAGAAAAAAACTAAGAAAATTTAATATTGATAACAAATGCCAAGTGTTGGAAAAATGATTCAGAGTGACAAGTCTTCTTAGATTAAACATTTTTCTTGTTGAAAATGCAATTTTTTTCATTAAGTATCAAATCCAGAAAGACAATTTAGTGAGTTTTCTGTTTTTAGGAAAAGACAACAAAACCCATCTCGTCAAATGTGTGTGCGGTAATCTTCATGAGTTTTTAATTTTTAGATAGAATGGGGATTATTTTGATATTGGCATTGTTAAAATTCTGTATTGCCTTTTTAAAACTCCAAAACCTGTACTTAATTGACATAACTCCTATGGAAAGTCCTATACAACTACTCACAGAAAAAATAAGGTGGTGGTTTATTGAGGCTACTGCTGATTTTGAACACTTTTACATTTATTCCCTGACTTTCAAAGAACCCAATGATGTAGACTCAAAAAATGGTTTCAAAAATAGGACAACAGTACATGTGGAATCAATAAAGCTGTGGGAAGCCCCAAGCTTTATTTTTTCAGAAGTAAATTGAAATAATCACATAAAGATACTGGTTTTCCTCAAAAAAAGTCTCCTTACTATAGCATATATATCTCCAGAGGAAAAAAAATGATTGTTAAAAATGTGATCACTGAGACATTTGCCTTAAAAATCAAAATATAAATGTCCAAAATATTATAATGCCAACAGAATTAAAACTCTCAGAGGCTGATTTCAAGGGCATTTTCATCATACTGCAGAGAATATCCACATATTCTAAATATCCACCATTCTTCAATGGAATTTGCATGATCCTGTTCCACTGTCAGCCTGATCTAACTTTGAGAAAACTTTGTGACACAATCAACAAACTAGGAACCAGTGCAGAAATTCAGAATGTCAAAGATGAACTGGGAAGTTTCCCTGAAATGGGACAAACTGATACAGCTTCTGTAATAGACAATTTAAAAATAACTAAAAGAAAATGGAAAATTCTTCAGTGGTATGGAAGAGCCAGAGATGAAAATAGATGAATATTCCTTTTATCTAACAATCATTGTACTACTAGATCTCTAGTACTACTACTTCAGAGAACTAAAGCAGAACACATGACAATGCTTAATTGATAGCCATAATGGCAGAACATTATACTAGAAAAGGCGTGGGTTTGAATTGAATAGGCATGAATTCAAATACCATATTTGCTGCTTTGTGATCATGGATATATCATGATATATCACTTACCCTCTCTGAGTTTATTCCACATCAGTAAGATAGAAAAAATAAGACAGAAATCAAAGGAGTGTTGTGAGTATTAAGTAAGAATGCAATTTGCCTGACTACATACCAGATATATTATTAAGTAATGGAACAGGGAAGAAACTCTAGGTCTGCCTAACCCCAAAATTTTCCTTTTCCACCCTTGTTATACTATCAGTTAGTCAAATGCATTATTTACATCAAAAGGAATTAAGTTTATATTATTATGAATGATATTTTTAGGTATTACTAACATTTCAAATTTTTAAGTATTTTGTAGCTATGTCATAGAAAAAGGCAAGGCAGTCAACTCTGAGCATCTGACAAGTAGGATTCTAGAACCTTAACAATGTTTATGTTGAATTTCCTCAAAACTTTGAGGTAAATAGGTGTTAATCTATTTTAATAGCTTAGAAAGCTAAGACTCAAATTAACTTGCCTAAATTCTTACAACCAGTAGGTGGTAGGTCTAGGATCTATCTTCAATCTGCTTCAAAAGTCTTGTGCCTCTGTTCAGTACTAACCATACTTCTTTGTCCATTCAAAATAAAATATAGTAAGATAATGTTTTCTTTAAATAAATAAAAACATTTTGTGTATTTTATAAATGAGTACACAAGCCTAAAAAATTAAAATGTATCTGAAAAGTATCTGAGAAATTGAGCCAGGTTGAAATTACAAAAGGTGATAAGATCTGAGTATAGATCTAGTCTTTGGATCAACTTGCTATATGACAGTTGTTTTCTTTTCAAAGTATATTCTTCCCATCTGCCCTCTCCTTTTCCTCCTAAGATTATAATCCAGAGAACTGATATTTATGATAACAATGTTTTGAAGGGTGAATGAAGTGTGTGTGTGTGTGTGTGTGTGCATATATATATATATTCATTTTTTTTAATTCTTAAGGCTTAAATTCAACATTTCACACTCCCTTTGGGTATCTACTCAAATCTTCCTTAATAACTCTGTATAAAATACTACCGCCAGTAACCACAGCAACATCAGTTTAGTTCAGTCATGCAGTTGTGTCTGACTTTCTGTGATTCCATGGACTGCAGCACGCCAGGTTTCCCTGTCCGTCAACAACCCCCGGAGCTTGCTCAAACTCATGTCCATCGAGTCGGTGATGCCATCTAACCATCTTATCCTCTGTTGTCTCCTTCTCCTCATGCCTTCAATCTGTCCCAGCATCAGGGTTTTTTCCATTGATTCAGTTCTTCACATCAGGTGACCAGAGTATTGGAGTTTCAGCTTCAGCATTAGTCCATCCAATGAATATTCAGGGTTTATTTCCTTTAGGATTGACTGGTGGGATCTCCTTGCAGTCCAAGAGACCCTCAAGAGTCTTCTCCAACACCACGGTTCAAAAGTATTGATTTTTTGGTGCCCAGCTATCTTTATAGTCCAACTCTCACATCCATACATGACTACTGGAAAAACCATAGCTTTGACTAGACAAACGTTTGTCGGCAAAGTAATGTCTCTGCTTTTTAATATACTGTCTAGGTTGGTCACAGCTTTTCTTCCAAGGAGCAAGCTCCTTTTAATTTCATGGCTGTGGTCACCATCTGCAGTGATTTTGGAGCCCCAAAAAAATAAAGTCTGTCAGAGTTTCCATTTTTTCCCCATCTATTTGCCATGAAGTGATGGGACTGGATGCCATGATCTTAGTACTTTGAATGTTGAGCTTTAAGCCAACTTTTTCACTCTCCTCTTTCACTTTCATCAAGAGGCTCTGTAGTATCATCTGCATATCTGAGGTTATTGATATTTTACCCAGAAATCTTGATTCCAGCTTGTGCTTCATCCAGCCTGGCATTTCGCATGAAGTACACTGCATATAAGTTAAATAAGCAGGGTGACAGTATACAGCCTTTACATACTCCTTTCCCAATTTGGAACCAGTTTCTTGTTCCATGTCCAGTTCTAACTGTTGTTTCTTGACCTGCATACAGATTTTCAAGAGGCAGATGAGGTAGTCTGGTATTCCAAACTCTTGAAGAATTTTCCACACTTTGTTGTGATCCACACAGTCAAAGGCTTTGACATAGTCAATAAAGCAGAAGTAGAAGAAGCTGTGGTACATATACACCATGGGATATTACTCAGCCATTAAAAATAATTCATTTGAACCAATCCTAATGAGATGGATGAAGCTGGAGCCCCTTATACAGAGTGAAGTAAGCCAGAAAGATAAAGAACATTACAGCATACTAACACATATATATGGAATTTAGAAAGGTGGTAACGATAACCCTATATGCAGAACAGAAAAAGAGACACTGAAATACAGAACAGACTTTTGAACTCTGTGGGAGAATGTGAGGGTGGGATATTTCAAAAGAACAGCATGTATACTATCTATGGTGAAACAGATCACCAGCCCAGGTGGGATGCATGAGACAAGTGCTCCAGCCTGGTGCACTGGGAGGACCCGGGGGAATCGGGTGGAGAGGGAGGTGGGAGCGGGGATCGGGATGGGGAATATGTGTAAATCCATGGCTGATTCATATCAATGTATGACAAAACCCACTGAAATGTTGTGAAGTGATTGGCCTCCAACTAATAAAAAAAAAAAAAAAAAACCTTTAAAGGCAAAGTTTTATAAAAATAATTTTGTTTAAAAAAAAAAAGCAGAAGTAGATGTTTTCTGGAACTCTCTTGCTTTTTTGATGATTCAACAGATGTTGGCAATTTAATCTCTGGTTTCTCTGCCTTTTCAAAATCCAGCTTGAAAATCTGGAAGTTCACAGTTCATGTACTGTTGAAGCCTCACTTGGAGAATTTTGAGCATTACTTTACTAGCATGTGAGATGAGTGCAATTGTGAGGTGGTTTGAACATTCTTTGGCTTGCTTTACTTTGGGATTGGAATCAAAACTGACCTTTTCCAGGCCTGTGGCCACTGCTGAGCTTGCCTAATTTGCTGACATTTTGAGTGCAGCACTTTCACAGCATCATCTTTTAGGCTTTGAAATAGCTCAACTGGAATTCCATCACCTTCACAAGCTTTGTTCTTAGTGATGCTTCCTAAGGCCCACTTGATTTCACATTGCAGGATGTCTGGCTCTATGTGAGTGATCACACCATCATGATTGTCTGGGTCATGAAGATTTTTTTTGTATAACTCTTCTGTGTTTTCTTGCCACCTCTTCTTATATCTTCTGCTTCTGTTTGGTCCATACCATTTCTGTCCTTTATTGAGCCCATCTTTGCATGAAACGTTCCCTTGGTGTCTCTAATTTTCTTTCCCATTCTATTTTTTTTTTCCTTTATTTCTTTGCATTCATCACTGAGAAAGGCTTTGTTATCTCTCCTTGCTATTCTTTGGAACTCAGCATTCAGATGGATATATCTTTTGTTTTCTCCTTTGTCTTTGTCACGGCTCCTCCTAAAACCTGTATCGAGCTTTAGTTTTCTCTATGGCACTTAAAACCTGGCAAAACATACATTAAATTATGTTTTTGTTTATTTACTGTCTCTCATTAGAATAAACCCTATGAAAGCATGCTCTGTACTAGTTTTCTTCACAGCTATACCCCCTGTGCCTAGAAGAGATGTAAACCATATATTTTATTAATTTGTTGAATGACTATAATAGGCAATCAGTACATATCATTTTCATTCTCTTTTTCTTTAATGGTGCATCAGAAATTGCATTAACGTTTAAGATCATTTGAAATTGACTGATCAAGGGATAATTCAGTTATCTTTGAACATTTGAATCACTAATCAGTTGTGAAATAACTGTTCCATTCATAAAATTCAATTTCATACTTCCATGCTTTTGCTCAAGATGTTTACAAATTCTACCCTGAATGATTTGATCATGCTGTGGATGAGTAATTTCTGTATAGTTCTCAATTTCTCCTTTTCTATATGAGAGTTTTTGTTGCAACTATTCTGTTTCTTCCCTACAATTGTATACTGGGTGGTGAGTGGGAGGGCCAGTATCTTGTCTCAGTTTATAGGTGACCAAATCACAATGAACTACTTCATAGGTGGTTCACCTACTTTATTTATACTTTATTGGTGGCCAGAATATAAAAACATATGTCACATCTCTTGAACTTTGAGATGTTCATAGTAACTAGATGGGACATTGGGTCTTCCCTCTTGGGATAGAATGAAATGCGTTCTATGTTTGGAAGGAAGGGTGAGCAATGTCATTTGGATAGTTGATGAAATACATTGCATCAGAGGCTACTACTTGTTTCTCTCTCCAGTGTCTGCTTTTATTCATAGTAGTAAACTTTTAGCTGAGCTAAATATTACACTTCCAACCTTCTTTATAGCTAAAATAGACATGAATCATAGTTATTTCCCATGCTACATAAGCAGAAAACCATGTGGCAGCTTCCAGGATTCTTTCTCCATTGACAATTTTGCCTTCTCTACTTGAAAGCCTCCTCTATCCTTGTGTCTAAAATACAGATGTCACAATATTGAAACCTATAGGTAAAAGCCACATACTCAATATGGCAGAGTGATAGATTGGAAGGAACTGGGGTCTCAAATGCATATCATGGACCAATGATGCCATGATAGTTTTGTGCTGTTTGTAACCTGAGCTTTTATGACAGAGCAATAACCTATCTCATAAAACCACTGTTATTTTGAGTTTTATGACCCTCGTAACTGAATCTAACCCTAACTGATAGATATTATGAATATTTAGTTATGGTTATTGCATTAGTTTGCTAGGGCTGCAATGACAAAATACTACAGACTTGATGGCTTAAACAACAGGAATTTGTTTTCTCACAGCTCTGCAATCTGAAAGTATAAAATCAAGGTGTCAGAAGGTTTGTTTGTTTGTTTGTTTGTTTGTTTGTTTGTTTTTTTTCTGAAGCCTCTCCTTAGCTTGAAGATGGTGGCCTTCTTGCTTGACTTTATAGGGTCATTTCTTTGTGCATCCACATCCTTGTTGTTCCTGTGTGTTCAAGTTTCCTCTTCCTTTAAGGACACCAGTAAGGTTGGATTAGGGTTCACTCTAATGGCATCATTTTAATGTAATCAATTTTTTGAAGATCCTACCTCCAAATACAGTCACATTCTGAAGTACTGGGGGGCTAGAACTTCACCATATGAAGTATGGGAAGACACTATAAATCCATAACAAGAACTTACTTGTTGGCAATATGATGAGCTCTGCAAAGGCAAGATCTACATCTTCCCTTTTATGTTGGCAAGTGGTTTTCACACTGCTCTACTGAGGAGAAGCAATCAGTGAATGACAACTGCTCTTGAAGATTGAATCCATTTTCCTGAATGTTTAGACTGAAGTGACTGGCAAATTAAGTTAAATAGCCACAATGATAAGTATAAAGATATCACCTTAAAATTTCATTCCTGAAACAGAATTGGGCAATTCAGAAAATCTAAACCAGGAAAAAAAAATAAGAGAAGGCAATGTTGAAAAAAGCCAAACCCTAGAAAGACAATTTGATAATTAAACATTTCCAGGGACTCAAAGTTTAGATTGTGTTACTAGAGATACTATGATGGAAATATTCAATATAAAGTATTGCTATCATAATAAAATTAGTTGAGTGCATCTCAGGTGTGCATCCTATGAAAGCATCCATCTCTGTCACAACCATTCCACATAAAACTACATAACCTACACCAGAAATCTTGTGAATTACAGCCACAGTGAATACTGTATCAGGGCTGGCTACCACCGTGTAAGAACTGATTGTTCTATTTTCAAAAAAATTTTTAAGCTGGTAATTAAATTGGTAGCTTTAAATTAGCTGGAATGGGTGTATTTCTACCACAGAAATCTGCAAGTGCTACAAGTCAGGGCTTTGGGGGATAGCAATGTTTAAAGATTTACTAGCACACAGTACTGGCCATAACCCAGATGAGCTTATTAAAAGCAAACCCTCACATGGCTAACAGTTGTAAAGTCTGTAGGAAAGAGGTAAATGGCAGTGGTAAGAAGAAAGATGATTCAGAAGAACGTGACTTCTGTATGTCTCACTCTCTCCCCTCCCATACTGTTTACAGCAAGCTGCCCTAGTTCAGCAGAGAGTGCTTAAGTTGATTTTCACTGAATCTTATTATACTGTTTTGAAACTGTTCTCCTTCAAATCTCTGTCACCAGATGTTCTATCTGATAGAATGACCCTGTTACTCTGAAAATATTCCTGGTCTATTTTCCTAGGTAGAAAAGTATACAATTGTTATGATTACTGTCAACTTTTATAGTATTATATGTCCGACTTTTATTGTTGAACAAGATAAAATATATTCTTAATTTTCTCATTAAACAGTTCTGTAACATGTTTATACTTGCAAAGTGTCCCCAAGCCACTATTTTGATTATATTTTATAAAAATTTGGAGGAAGAAATGTCATTATCTTGCTATTTCAGAAGATCAGCCTCCAGAAAGTCCAGTTTTCTCCAACTTATGCTCTAATCTTGAAGTTTATAGAGGATCATAGAATCTATAAATTGGACTGATTTTTCTAATTTTTAAAAAAATTTATATTAGAGTATGTTTGATTAACAGTGTTGTGTTAGTTTCAGGTATACAGCAAAATGATTCAGTTATATATGTATACATATATAGATTTTTAATTAAAAGATACTTGCTCTTCGAAAGGAATGCTATGACAAACCTAGATAGTGTCTTAGAAAGCAGAGACATCGCTTTCCTGGCAAAGGTCTGTATACTCAAAGCTATGATTTTTCTAGTAGTCATGTACAAATGTGAGAGCTGGACCACAATGAAGGCTAAACACCAAAGAATTGATGCTTTCGAATTGTGGTGCTGGAGAAGACTCTTGAGAATCCCATTAACTGACAGGAGATCAAACCAGTCAATCCTAAAGAAAATCAATCCTGAATATTCATTGTAAGCCCTGTTGCTGAAGCTGAAACTCCAATACTTTCGCCTCTTGAGGCAAAGAGTCGACTCTTTGGAAAAGATTGAAAGGAGAAGGGAGCAGCAGAGAATTAGATGGTTAGATAGCATCACTGACTCAATCGACATGAATCTGAGCAAACTCTGGGAGATAGTAAAGGATAGGAAAGCCTGGCATTCTGCAGCCCATGGGGTTGCAGAGTCGGACACGACTTTGTGACAAAACAACAACTGTATTCTTTTTCAAATTATTTTCCCATTTAGTATATTACAGAGTGTCGAGCAGAATTCCGTGCTGACGTACAATGGCTCCTTTTTCATTATCTATTTTAAATATAGCAGTGTGTACATGTCAGTCCTAAATTCCCAATCAATTCCTCCCCTCATCCTTCCCCCTGGTAGCATAATAAGTTCATTCTCTAAGTCTGTGAATCTGTTTCTGTTTTGAGAATAATTCATTTGCATCATTGTTTTTTTAGATTCTGTATGTAAGTGATATTATATGATATTTATATTTCTCTGTCTGACTTACTTCACTTAGTATCATAATCTCCAGTTTCATCCATGTTTCTGCAAATGGCATTATTTCATCCTTTTTGATGGTTAATATGGGCTTCCCTGGTAGCTCAGTCAGTGAAGAAACTGCCTGCAGTGCAGAAGACCAGGTTTCAATCCCTGGGTCAGGAAGATCCCATGGAGAAGGAAATGGCAACCCAGTCCAGTATTCTTGCCTGGAAAATCCTATAGACAGAGGAGCCTGGCATGCTACAGTCCATGGGATCACAAGAGTTGGACACGACTTAGTGATTAAACTACCGATGGCTAATATTCTATTGTATGAATGTACCACATCTTTATCCATTCATCTGTCAATGGACATTTAGGTCGCTTCCATGTCTTGGCTAGTGTACATAGCGTGGCAATGAATATTGGGGTGCACATACCATTCCAAACTGTTTATTTTTCTCTGGATATACATCCAGGAATTGGATTGCTGGATATGTGTCCACTCTATTTTTAGTTTTTTTAAGGACTATCTATACTGTTCTTCATAGTGGCTGTACCAATTTACATTCCCAACAACAGTGTAGGAGGGTTAAATTAGCCTTTGTAGACTATTAGTGTCCCTTTTATACTTCCTGTGTATCTCTCTGATGCAAGCTCCTATAAAGCAAGTTTTTATCCTCATTCTTACAAGCATGCACACATACACACACAGAGACTTTAAAGAGCTGAAGCTTGTTACTAGTCACACCAGCAGCACTTTCAGTGTACTAGTAACCTACTATGTCTTGAGGCACTCTTCAAGGTAATATCACAAGGTACTTTTTCCAGTGATCCAGTTATACCCATTTTTCAGAAGAAGAAACTGAAGCCCACAAAAGGTAAATAATTTACCAAAGTAAGTGGCAAAGCATAATTGGAAAATAATAAACAAATTAAATTTTAATTCTCTGAAATTAACTTTTATGGTTAACATAAAATGTAGCTACCCATGGAGCTGAATATACATGATCTCATTTAATACTCATATAGTCCATGAGACTATTACTATTCCCTTTTAAAAGTGGTGGAGACAAGATCCAAGAAATTAAGCCATTTACTTGCTGTTGCTGCTGCTGCTAAGTCGCTACAGTCATGTCTGACTCTGTGCGACCCCATAGACAGCAGCCCACCAGGCTCTTCTGTCCCTGGGATTCTCCAGGCAAGAACACTGGAGTGGGTTGCCATTGCCTTCTCCAAAGCCATTTACTTAAGGTTACACAATTAGTATGTAGCAGAGCTGGAATCAAGATTGCCGGGATAAATATCAATAACCTCAGATATGCAGATGATACCACCCTTATGGAAGAAAGTGAAGAGGAACTAAAAAGTCTCTTGATGAAAGTGAAAGAGGAGAATGAAAAAGCTGGATTAAAGCTCAACATTCAGAAAACTAAGATCATGGCATCTGGTCCCATCACTTGATGGCAAATAGATGGGGAAACAGTGGAATCAGTGGCTGAGTTTATTTTGAGGGGCTCCAAAATCACTGCAGATGGTGATTGCAGCCATGAAATTAAGAGACTTACTCCTTGGAAGGAAAGTTATGACCAACCTAGACAACATATTAAAAAGCAGAGGCATTACTTTGTCCACAAATGTCAGTCTAGTCAAGGCTATGGTTTTCCCAGTAGTCATGTATGGATGTGAGTGTTGGACTATAAAGAAAGCAGAGCACAGAAGAATTGATGCTTTTGAACTGTGATGTTGGAGAAGACTCTTGAGAGTCCTTTGACCTGCAAGGAGATCCAACCAATCCATCCTAAAGGAAATCAGTCCTGGGTGTTTGTTCTTTGGAAGGACTGATGCTGAAGCTGAAACGCCAATAATTTGGCCACCTGATACGAAGAGCTGACTCATTTGAAAAGACCCTGATGTTGGGAAAGATTGAAGGCAGGAGGAGAAGGGGACGACAGAGGATGAGATGGTTAGATGGTATCACCGACTCAATGGACATGAGTTTGAGCAAGCTCCAGGAGTTGGTGATGGACAGGGAGGCCTGGCTTGCTGCGGTTCATGGGGTCGCAAAGAGTCGAACTCGACTGAGCGACTGAACTGAACTGAACTGAACTGAGAGCTAGTTTGCAAACCAAGATCATCAGATTTTCAACTGGTGTCCTTCCCACTTTAACTCATAGAAACCAGGTAAACAACTAGCATTTTACCAGTGTCATTCCTCTCTACTACCCAGCTTATTTAATGACTCTATTTCTTTTCCCCTCCCCCTTTTTGCTTCACTCGTCCTTGCTCTGCTCCAGCATTAGGTATTCCTTTTGCTTTATTTCCATTAGCAGCATTTATTTACTGGTCACATATGGTACTTGGCTCCTCTGAAAATTACATATTAATGAACAAATTGAAAAATGGGCAACAAATGTTTCAGGGACTCAGAGGAATACTAAGAGTACATTATTAGAATTGGCACTCTGGAGAAAGAGATTCAGTCATTGTTTAGACAATAATAAGAAATGAATGAAATATCATCCTAATGAATAAGTTCAGTATTAAAATTACTGCACAGAGGAGATAGTTCTAACATACTTATGTCATGTTCAAAAATCTAGTAATCAACAAAACTGTACTGAATACCTACTATGGTGCTAAGTACACAGTTTATTATAAATAATTATAAAAATCTTCATTCATTCTGTGGAAATTAGGCTTCTACTATTCACCAAGCAAAGTTTCAGGTACTAGGAATATAAAAATGAACATGTCTGGCACAGGAGCTTATATTCTGGTGGGGGCAAAGGAAAGAACAAGTCAGGTAAACATAAATTAAAATTATTTAAAATTACAGTAAGTACTGAGAAATAAACAAACAGGCGTCCCATATAAAGAATGGCAGGAGGAATGGGACTCACTCTACTTAAAGAGTTAATGAAGAACTCTCTAAGGCATATTAAAGCACATATTTTATATTTAAGTGGCTTACATATTAATTGTTTGTAGAGCATACAATAAGAGAAAGAATGATATTTCCTTCAGAAGCTTAATGTAATGAAACCTGGAAATTATGTACAACAGACCACAAAAACAACCACATTTATCAAGAAGTAATAAACAGTGCATGTGTACATGCTAAGTTGCTTCAGTTGTGTCTGACTTTGTGACCCCATGAACTGTAGCCCAACAGGCTCCTCTGTCCATGGAATTCTCCAGGCAAGAATACTGGAGTGGATTGCTATTCCCTTCTCCAAGAGATCTTCCCAACCCAGGGATCAAACCTGCATCTCTTATGTCTCCTACATTGGCAGGTGGTTTCTTTACCACTCACACCACCTGGGAAGCTCATAATACAGTAATAATATTTAATAAGAATATATATGAAATCCATGGATATATGTGCATTTACACTACACACATATATTACTTTCTGAATAGAGAATAGCTAAGTCAACATGATCATTAATTAAGCCATGATGTCATATACTTTGGAAACATCACAATATCATAAATTTTGAGAAAACAATAATGCAATTATAATACAGTAGGCTTTTTTGTGGTGCTCATATGGAAACTGTGATTTTCAATTAATTTCAACAAAGTCCAGGTTAACACATTTTTCTTCTATATTACCCAGGAGCTACTCTCCAAATATAAGAAAATAGAAAGATGACTCTTATAAAATCCAACCAAATTTCAATTGATGTCTTTTAAGTGCTAAAACTTTATTTCTATAACTTTTTACCAAAAATATTGGAAAAGACAGAAATTATTCCTGCCTCTAAAAACAAAATTTTCTCAAATTGTGAGATGGTCATTTTCCAGCTGTTTGATTTTTAGAAGTGAAAATTGAACTATGAATTGCTCAGAGTACTCTTTTTTTTTTTTCCACTAGTGATATGTAGCTATGGGATTTACTATTAGAAATATCTTATTGGAATTGGGCTCAGAAAATAGTTTAAGTTAACCAGGAAACAGTATCAGGAAGGCTTTTTCCACTCTCCATTTTTCACCCATTTTGGTTGTTTCATAGAGATGTTTCAGTGAGAAGACTATGAAACAGTGCCTTCTTGGGCTGGGAGGCTAGGTCTGTCTTTAATGTTTCAAGGTTACTGTGCATGCGGGCTAAGTCGCTTCAGTCGTGTCTGACTCTTTGCAATCCTATGGACTGTAGCCCACCAGGCTCCTCTATCCATGGGATTCTCCAGACAATACTGGAGTGGTTTATTGTGCCCTCCTTCAGGGGATCTTCCCCACCCAGGGATCAAATTCATGTCTCTTAAAGTCTTCTGCATTTGCAGGTGAGTTCTTTACCACTAGCGCCACCTGGGAAGCCCAAGATTACTGTACCATACATATAAAAGCAGGAATGGAGTGATAATTGAACAACTAATAAGAACCATGATAAAATAATGTTTTAAAATAAAATATGCAATTAAAACTATTGACCCACAAAGAAGTGCAAAGAGACACAGGAAGTATGTATGCTCATTCCAGACAGTAACAAAACAATGCCATAAAAATTCCACAAAAATAATAATAAATGTGCCAGATAAAACAAAAAATAGATACCCACTAGGTATCTTAAGACCATAAATGCAGTCTGAGATCATTTTGTAATAAGACAGGAAAGTTCAGATATCTTTGGACATTTCTTACCCAAGGAATCCTCTACTGGTCTACTGGTTACTAATATATTTTTGTTGTGATGTCATTCACTACTGAATTATTCTACCTGAATTATACTCTTGATGATTATGGGACCAAATTGGTGGTTCATAGCCAAGGGTAAATATTCATAAGGAAACAGTACACAGCATTTCTTCTATGACCAATGAAGTGATATGATTTATTAAGGCCACTTAACAAGGGTAAAGTGTGGCAAAGATAAATGGAGAAGTAGTTGTCAGTGGTCCTCAAAATTTTGGCTAATGACAAAGAAGTGAATACATGTGCCCCATCTGCTCTCTGGGAAATGAACTCAGTCAGTTTTGTAAGTTCATTAGATCTCCATGCAGCCATTAGGCAATTTCAAAATATCAATTCCTGCATTTGAATATCCCCAGTAAGGGAAAAAAATATATGTATAAGGGTGAACATCAGGAATTCCCTGACTTAGCTGACGTTTTGCATGTTTCCTGGAAATGATGAGACTCAGAAGTCAATATTCTGAAGAAACTACTTAAACCACGTGTTTCTTTTTGTTGGTCCTTCAGCTAAAATTGGAAGGGTATGTGATAGGGCATGCCCAGGTATTTTCTGAAGGGAGTCTGAATCAAAACTAGGTAAAGACTATGTGGCCAGACAAGTGTTACTAGTGAAGCAAGCTTTTACTCCTGTTTTTGCATGGATAGCATCTGCTTTTGAAAGCATGACAAAGTGGACATCTCCTATTTACATGGTCTGTGAACAATGCTTTAACTTAAAGCTGTGTATGTCTTAACTATCGAAAGCTGCTTTTGCCATTGAGTAAAGTTCTTCAAGCTTGGTGGGCAACATTTTAAATAACACTAATAACATCAACATTAATAATAGTTATCTTTATTGAATACTGACTATGTATCTCTCATTGTGCTGAATGTTCTATGTATATTATTTCTTGAGTTAATCCATCAGAAGTTCTTAAACCAGTGCTACTCAAAATGAAGTCTTTGAACCAGTGCCAGTAAGTGAACTGTTTGTTATCAGTCCATGATGATATAAGCATAGAAACTGAGTTTAGAAACTTCTATAACCACAATGACATTGTCACAATATTGAAGAAAGTGCTTATCTCATTGAAGATAAGGGTATTGATAAACTTGGGGTTTTTGAACTCACATGGAGTTGCATTTGATGTAAGTTGTGTGGTAGTCATGCTCAGTAGGACCATGTGTGATAATTTAAGATCAGTTTATAAACTAAGACCCACATATGTATAAAATATGACATCCATTTCCTTCATCAAAAGATAATTTTACTATAATTTTGCAGGTTAAAATTTTAGAACTGGCTATGAATGAACACTTGAAGATAACCTATATGGGAAAATGATGTAAAAAAAGAGAGCAGATACATGTTTTAATATATGTATAATGGATTAGTTTTTCTATACACTTAAAACTATCACAATATTGTAAATCAACTAAACTCCAATAAAAGTGTTTTTTTTTTATTTGAAGTAACAGCATCATTTATTTCATTTGGAGTAAAAAGTAAAAATGAATAACTTGAGCTTTCTGAAATTTATCCCTTTCAACATGCTTATGTGAGATGCATTTCTCATTTTAAGTGTTATTGAAACAAAGTATAGAAAAATTTATACATATATCATTTCTTACAAGTAGCATTGTCAATCCAGTCTAGATTATGTAAATTAATTATCAAGAGGCATACTCATTTGTCTCATTAAAAACTTTACTTGTTGATATACGTGGTGTCTTCCAAAGTCTGCATACAGACATCAAATATGGGTAAGCCCTATTTCATTCATTTGACCATTAATTGTCTATACTTACTCTTTCATTGAATAACATAGTTTTATAATTATTTTTCTTATGATGTCTGTTATTATTTACTAGCATGTATTTCATGTTTGTTGAATCCAATAAAAATCTAAGTTTACAGTTTGTATTGAATTCATTTTTATTGTATTTTCTAAAAGTATTAGTCAATAATGAATTAAACTAATTTTTAAAATATCTGATCCTACATCAAAGAGAGTCTGACTAGTACTGTACTCCACTAAATCCAAAGCATAGTAGCAGATTCTCAGTAATAGGAAAAATGATGATGATGGTCATGACGTCATCTCTCATTTAACTAACAGTGAAAATGTAGTTATCATTATCCTCATATTCAGATAGGAAAACTCAGATTCTAGGAAGTTAAATAACTGGTTCAGTGTGACATTAGCTATTAACTGATAAAGCCAAAAATATGTCTGATTTTCAAAGCCTATTTTCTCAGTCACTATCACTATATTGCCTTCCCTTTATACACAGAGAGTAATGCCAAACTTACAGAAAATTTGTAATTATGGAAGTACAGGCCAAAGAAAAAAAGACTTTTTTTCTCCTAAACCACTGGAGAGTAAGTTGCCAACAAAATGCCCCAGCAACCATGAATATTTCATTGTGTATTTTCTAGTATATAAGACATTTTCCCGCATAACCACAATACAGCCATCAAAATCAGAAAATTTACACTGCTGCATCACTATCATCTATTTTTCAGACCACCAGACAAGTCTCCACAAGTGCCCCAACAATATTTTTTGTAAAAAAAAGAATCAAATTCACAACTGTACACTGCATTTGATTGTCATAACACTTTAATTTCCTTCACCAGCAGTTCCTCAAACTTTCTTTGGTTTTGACTTTTATAGTTTTAAAGATTATAGGCCAGTCATTTTGTAGGTTATACCTCAATTTGTTTTTTTCTGATGTGGTCTAATGAAAAATTCAGGTTATGCATCTTTGACAGGACTATCGCAGAAGTGAAGCTGTATTCTTCTCATTGCATCTTATCAGGTGGTACACAATTTCAATCTGTGTCATTACAGATGGTGTTCACATTGACCGTTCAATTAGGGTGGTGCCTACGGGGCTTCTCTGCTGCAAAGTTACCTTTTATTATCTTCTGTAATTAATAATTATTTTGTGGAGAGACACTTGGAATATATGTAAATATCAGGGTCTTCATCATACTTTCAATGTATTTATTTCATCAATATTTATTAGTATAGATTAATGGTTTCTTAGTTTATTCAATGGATTATAATCCATTATTATCATTATTTATTCTTTTTTTTTAATTCAGAACTGATTTCCTTTATTTTTTTTTCCAGTGGGTTTTGTCATACATTGATATGAATCATCTATAGATTTACACGTATTCCCCATCCCAATACCCCCTCCCACCTCCCTCTCCACCCGATTCCTCTGGGTCTTCCCAGTGCACCAGGCCAGAGCACTTGTCTCATGCATCCCACCTGGGCTGGTGATCTGTTTCACCATAGATAATATACATGCTGTTCTTTCAAAACATCCCACCCTCACCTTCTCCGACAGAGTTCAAAAGTCTGTTCTGTACTACTGTGTCTCTTTTTCTGGCTTGCATATAGGGTTATCATTACCATCTTTCTAAATTCCATATATATGTGTTAGTATGCTGTAATGTTCTTTATCTTTCTGGCTTACTTCACTCTGTATAATGGGCTCCAGCTTCATCCATCTCATTAGGACTGGTTCAAATGAATTCTTTTTAATGGCTGAGTAATATTCCATGGTGTATATGTACCACAGCTTCCTTATCCATTCATCTGCTGATGGGCATCTAGGTTGCTTCCATGTCCTGGCTATTATAAACAGTGCTGCGATGAACATTGGGGTGCACGTGTCTCTTTCAGATCTGGTTTCCTCAATGTGTATGCCCAGAAGTGGGATTGCTGGGTCAAATGGCAGTTCCATTTCCAGTTTTTTAAGAAATCTCCACACTGTTTTCCATAGTGGCTGTACTAGTTTGCATTCCCACCAACAGTGTAAGAGGGTTCCCTTTTCTCCACACCCTCTCCAGCATTTATTGCTTGTAGACTTTTGGATAGCAGCCATCCTGACTGGCATGTAATGGTACCTCATTGTGGTTTTGATTTGCATTTCTCTGATAATGAGTGATGTTGAGCATCTTTTCATGTGTTTGTTAGCCATCTGTATGTCTTCATTGGAGAAATGTCTGTTTAGTTCTTTGGCCCAGTTTTTGATTGGGTCATTTATATTTCTGGAATTGAACTTCAGGAGTTGCTTGTATATTTTTGAGATTAATCCTTTGTCTGTTTCTTCATTTGCTATTATTTTCTCCCAATCTGAGGGCTGTCTTTTCACCTTAATTATAGTTTCCTTTGTAGTGCAAAAGCTTTTAAGTTTCATTAGGTCCCATTTGTTTAGTTTTGCTTTTATTTCCAATATTCTGGGAGGTGGGTCATAGACAATCTTGCTGTGATTTATGTCGGAGAGTGTTTTGCCTATATTCTCCTCTAGGAGTTTTATAGTTTCTGGTCTTACATTTAGATCTTTAATCCATTTTGAGTTTATTTTTGTGTATGGTGTTAGAAAGTGTTCTAGTTTCATTCTTTTACAAGTGGTTGACCAGTTTCCACAACACCACTTGTTAAAGAGGTTGTCTTTTTTCTATTGTATATCCTTGCCTCCTTTGTCAAAGATAAGGTGTCCATAGGTTCGTGGATTTATCTCTGGGCTTTCTATTCTGTTCCATTGATCTATATTTCTGTCTTTGTGCCAGTACCATACTGTCTTGATGACTGTGGCTTTGTAGTAGAGTCTGAAGTCAGGCAGGTTGATTCCTCCAGTTCCATTCTTCTTTCTCAAGATTACTTTGGCTATTCGAGGTTTTTTATATTTCCATACAAATTGTGAAATTATTTGTTCTAGTTCTATGAAAACTACCGTTGATAGCTTGATAGGGATTGCATTGAATCTATAGATTGCTTTGGGTAGAATAGCCATTTTGACAGTATTGATTCTTCCAATCCATGAGCATGGTATGTTTCTCCATCTGTTTGTGTCCTCTTTGATTTCTTTCATCAGTGTTTTATAGTTTTCTATGTATAGGTCTTTTGTTTCTTTAGGTAGATATACTCCTAAGTATTTTATTCTTTTTGTTGCAATGGTGAATGGTATTGTTTCCTTAATTTCTCTTTCTGTTTTTTCATTGTTAGTGTATAGGAATGCAAGGGATTTCTGTGTGTTAATTTTATATCCTGCAACTTTTCTATATTCATTGATTAGCTCTAGTAATTTTCTGGAAGAGTCTTTAGGTTTTCTATGTAGAGGATCATGTCATCTGCAAACAGTGAGAGTTTCACTTCTTCTTTTCCTATCTGGATTCCTTTTACTTCTTTGTCTGCTCTGATTGCTGTGGCCAATACTTCCAACCCTATGTTGAATAGTAGTGGTTAGAGTGGGCACCCTTGTCTTGTTCCTGATTTCAGGGGAAATGCTTTCAATTTTTCACCAATGAGGGTGATGCTTGCTGTGGGTTTGTCATATATAGCTTTTATAATGTTGAGGTATGTTCCTTCTATTCCTGCTTTCTGGAGAGTTTTAATCATAAATGGGTGTTGAATTTTGTAAAAGGCTTTCTCTCCATCTATTGAGATAATCATATGGTTTTTATCTTTCAATTTGTTAATGTGGTGTATTACATTGATTGATTTGTGGATATTAAAGAATGCTTGCATTTCTAAGATAAAGCCCACTTGGTCATGGTGTATGATTTTTTAAATATGTTGTTGGATTCTGTTTGCTAGAATTTTGTTAAGGATTTTTGCATCTATGTTCATCAGTGATATTGGCCTGTAGTTTTCTTTTTTTGTGGCATCTTTGTCTGGTTTTGGAATTAGGGTGATGGTGGCCTCATAGAATGAGTTTGGAAGTTTACCTTCATCTGCAATTTTCTGGAAGAGTTTGAGTAAGATAGGTGTTAGCTCTTCTCTAAATTTTTGGTAGAATTCAGCTGTGAAGCCGTCTGGTCCTGGGCTTTGGTTTGCTGGAAGATTTTTGATGACAGTTTCGATTTCCTTGCTTGTGATGGGTCTGTTAAGATCTTCTATTTCTTCCTGGTTCAGTTTTGGGAAGTTATACTTTTCTAAGAATTTGTCCATTTCATCCAAGTTGTCCATTTTATTGGCATAGAGCTGCTGGTAGTAGTCTCTTATAATCCTTTGTATTTCAGTGTTGTCTGTTATGATCTCTCCATTTTCATTTCTAATTTTGTTACTTTGGTTCTTCTCCCTTTGTTTCTTAATGAGTCTTGCTAATGGTTTGTCAATTTTGTTTATTTTTTCAAAAAACCAGCTTTTAGCTTTGTTGATTTTTGCTATGGTCTCTTTAGTTTCTTTTGCATTTATTTCTGCCCTAATTTTTGAGATTTCTTTCCTTCTGCTAACTCTGGGGTTCTTCATTTCTTCCTTCTCTTATTGCTTTAAGTGTAGAGTTAGGTTATTTATTTGGCTTTTTTCTTGTTTTTTAATGTAAGCCTGCAATGCTATGAACCTTCCCCTTAGCACTGCTTTTACAGTGTCCCATAGGTTTGGGGTTGTTGTGTTTGCATTTTCATTCATTTCTATGCATATTTTGATTTCTTTTTTGATTTCTTCTATGATTTGTTGGTTATTCAGAAGCGTGTTATTTAGCCTCCATATGTTTGAATTTTTAACAATTTTTTCCTGTAATTGAGATCTAATCTTACTGCACTGTGGTCAGAGAAGATGACTGGAAGGATTTCAATATTTTTGAATTTTCCATGACCAGGTTTATGGCCCAGGATGTGATCTATTCTGGAGAGGGTTCCGTGTGCACTTGAGAAAAAGGTGAAGTTGATTGATTTGGGGTGAAATGTCGTATAGATATCAATTAGGTCTAGCTGGCCCATTGTGTCATTTAAGGTTTGTGTTTCCTTGTTAATTTTCTGTTTAGTTGATCTATCCATAGTTGTGAGTGGGGTATTAAAGTCTCCCACTATTATTGTGTTACTATTAATTTCCTCTTGCATACTCGTTAGCACTTACCTTACATATTGTGGTGCTCCTATGTTGGGTGCATATATATTTATAATTGTTATATCTTCTTCTTGGATTGATCCTTTGATCATTATATAGTGTCCTTCTTTGTCTCTTTTCACATCCTTTATTTGAAAGTCTATTTTATCTGATATGAGTATTGTGACTTCTGCTTTCTTTTGGTCTCCGTTTGTGTGAAATATTTTTTTCCAGCCCTTCACTTTTAGTCTGTATGTGTCTCTTGTTTTGAGGTGGGTCTCTTGTAGACAGCATATATAGGGGTCTTGTTTTTGTATCCATTCAGCCAGTCTTTGTCTTTTGGTTGGGGCATCAACCCATTTACATTTAAGGTAATTATTGATAGGTATGGTCTCGTTGCCATTTACTTTGTTGTTTTGGGTTCACGTTTATACAACCTTTCTGCATTTCCTGTCTAGAGAAGATCCTTTAGCCTTTGTTGAAGAACTGGTTTGGTGGTGCTGAATTCTCTCAGCTTTTGCTTGTCTGTAAAGCTTTTGAATTCTCCTTCATATCTGAATGAGATCCTTGCTGGGTACAGTAATCTAGGTTGTAGGTTATTCTCTTTCATTACTTTCAGTATGTCCTGCCATTCCCTTCTGGCCTGGAGGGTTTCTATTGATAAATCAGCTGTTATCCTTATGGGAATCCCTTTGTGTGTTATTTGTTGTTTCTCCCTTGCTGCTTTTAGTATTTGTTCTTTGTGTTTGATCTTTGTTAATTTGATTAATATGTGTCTTGCGGTGTTTCGCCTTGGGTTTATCCTGTTTGGGACTCTCTGGGTTTCTTGAACTTGGGTGACTATTTCCTTCCCCATTTTAGGGAAGTTTTCAGCTATTATCTCCTCGAGTATCTTCTCATGGCATTTCTTTTTGTCTTCTTCTTCTGGGACTCCTATGATTCGAATGTTGAGGTGTTTCACATTGTCCCAGAGGTCCCTGAGGTTGTCCTCATTTCTTTTAATCCTTTTTTCTTTTTTCCTCTCTGCTTCATTTATTTCCACCATTTTATCTTCTACCTCACTTATCCTATCTTCTGTCTCCGTTATTCTACTCTTGGTTCCCTCCAGAGTGTTTTTGATCTCATTTATTGCATTATTCATTTTAATTGACTCTTTTTTATTTCTTCTAGGTCTTTATTAAACATTTCTTGCATCTTTTCAATCTTTGTCTCCAGGCTATTTACCTGTAACTCCATTTTGTTTTCAAGATTTTGGATCGTTTTTATTATCATTATTCTAAATTCTTTTTCAGGTAGTTTCCCTATCTCCTCCTCTTTTGTTTGACTTGGTGGGCATTTTTCATGTTCCTTTACCTGTTGGGTATTTCTGTGCCCTTTCATCTTGTTTAGATTGCTGTATCTGGAGTGGGCTTTCTGTATTCTGGAGGTCTGTGGTTCCTTTTTATTGTGGAGGTTTTACCCAGTGGGTGGGGTTAGACGATTGGCTTGTCAAGGTTTCCTGGTTAGGGAAGCTTGCATCGGTGTTCTGGTGCATGGAACTTGATTTTTTCTCTTTGGAGAGCAATGGAGTGCCCAGTAATGAGTTTTGAGATGGGTCTATGTGTTAGGTGTGACCTTGGGCAGCCTGTATGTTGATGCTCAGGGCTATGTTCCTGCATTGCTGGAGAATTTGCGTGGTATGTCTTGCTCTAAAACTTATTGGCTCTTGGGTGGTGGTTGGTTTAAGTGTAGGTATGGAGGCTTTTGGACAGTCACTTATTACTTAAAGTTCCATGTAGTCAGGAGTGTTCTGGTGTTCTCAGGTTTTGGGCTTAAGTCTCCTGCCTCTGGATTTCAGTTTTATTCTTCCTGTAGTCTCAGGACTTCTCCAACTATACAGCCCTCCTTTCGAAGACAATGGGCTGCTTTTCTGGGCGCCTGATGACCTCAGCTAGTGATCAGAAGTTGTTTTGTGAAGTTTGCTCTGAGTTCAGTAATTCTTTTGATGAATTTGTAGGAGAGAAAGTGGTCTCCCCGTCCTACTCCTCTGCCATCTTGGCTCCTCTTCATTATTTATTCTTATACTGAAATTTTCCCTAATTTAACCAGTGAGAGTACTCCTGAATCCATTTCCAGTATCCTTTTGACATGTCCTCATTATGCCCCATCATTATCTGATTTTTTTTTTTCTTTCTGATGAACAAACTGTTACAGCTTTATCTTATACTTTCTTTGCCCCAGTCCTGGAATCAGCCATTTCCCCCAAAAGTTCTTACTTCTTTTAAGAAAGAATTTTATTTAGAAGAAGTGATGTTTTGGGCAATAGTTGTACTCATTACAGCCCAGACTGTTGTCACTGCTCCCAGACCCTTCAGTGGACAGAACATAAACACATGCACACACACACACACACACACACACACACACACACACACACACACACATATGTAAGCATCAAAACACACAAACACATATCTGCATTTCACATCTATCTGTGTATATTAAAACCATGGATTTACACTGAGAACTCTAATTCCAATTATGCAATGTTCATCCTAGCTTTCTCCCTTTCTATATTTGTAACTCCTTTTTCCAAGACGAAAAACCTGATTCCCATTATCCTTAACACAATAACTTATTTGTTCAGTATCCCTGTATGTGACCAATCCCCATTACCATTACTACACCTTTCCATATTCAGCTGCTCTCCACACCCCAGAAGAATTCCAATATCACCCCATTTGAACTCTGTGTTGGGCTGCCACTGCTATTCCATATATGGGCAATTTCCTCATTCCAGCCATGCTTTGACACTATGTGCTAAGCCAACAATCATGTGTGGACTTCAATTTTACTCCAGTCAGCCTATGCTATCCCACTGTGTTGTCCCTCTGAGTGGATACTCTTCTCAGCCCAACATACCAAAACGCCCCACATAAACACACTTTCATTTTCATTAGAATCATTAATACAAAAGTTAAGATTTCTATATAGATCACCAAAAAGTCTGACAACAAAAGCAATGTGCTGAATGGTTTATTGCTTATCTCTAAATCTGTCCTTGGAAAATGGAACAATAAAATGGTTGAGTTATATAAAAAAAAGAAGCACATTACATGTGTTAGAATGTATTCTTCTCTTCAGTCCAAGGTGTTGAAATGGCTTTAATAAGAAATAAGTTTTTTCCTATGGCTTCAAATCCACTGGTGATAATCACTGCAGAGTGATGCATATTGATACACCAAGTCTAGAAACAATTTGATCTTCATTGTCTCCAGCAAGGAGAAATGGCCAGCTGATAGCTGACAGTGAATGGTGTCGGATTCGTGATCTCTGAAGTAGAGAATTTTGCTTTGGAACCAAAGACACAGCTTCAGCCACACAGAGCTTCATGTGGTAAAAGTTTTATTAAAGTGGAAAGGGATAGAGAAAGTTTCTGACATAGACATCAGAAGGGAGGAGAAAATGCCACACTCACTAGTTTGGGTGGGGCTTTATATACTTTTTCAATTGGTTATTAACAATAGATTAAAAGAATATCTCAAGTTTTTACAGGTCTTACCAGACCCATATGTCTTAAGATAACCAGATTAGTCAGAAGGTTCCTATTAAGAGGAAGAAACGTGTCCTTGAGCAAGATACATTGTTGTTATATAATCATTAGTATAGAGTTTAAGGAAAAACATATCCTTGATCAAGATGAGTTGTTTTGTTGTGTAATCATTAGCTCTGGGCTTAAAAAATAATGTCTCATGTGATTAAGATGAAGGAGGTAGGAAAAAAAAATTGTCCTTTTCTCCTCCTCAAGGACCCTGGACTCCTTTCTCCTCCTCAAGGGGTTGAACTGCTTATCAACCTATCTAAGAATTAACTCTCTCACAGCTATAGGAGGTAGTTACAGTGCAATCATCAGCTGCATCAGCAATAGGATATATTTCAAACATATTCATCTTTACTCTGACCCATAAAATCTAATGTCATATAGAATTTTCCACCATTTGTTTCTTCTGCCTCAGATTCTTTCATAACTGTCCCGCCTATCTCCAAGCCCAGGTTCTTCTTCTGATCTCAAACTCTTCATGCCAATAGGTATAAACTATAAACATAAGATACGGATCTGGAGTGAGCCACCATCATGTACTGAGGTTGTGGAATCTGGACCCAGATCTGGTTCTGCCACTTACTAGCTTTCTGACCTGAAAACCATGACCTCTCTGTCTTCTTAGAGAAGGGTGAAAGAAAAGGAAGACAAATGACTCTCTAATGTTTACCTCAGTTTTCCAGTTTTAAGACTTTTGAAAACACCATACAGTCATCATGATGAAGAAGAAAGACCACTTGTCAGAAACCACCTTTTTAAGATCTAATTTTCTGATCATGTCCTTTGACCCTTAATATATTCATCTCCCTTACTCTTCATATCCAATTCACTAAGACTGTCTAAGACTTGGCAGTTTTACTACCTAAATATCTTTCAAAGATGTGCACTACCTTTATTCTAGACTGGTCCAAACAACCATTATTTTTCATCTAAACAAATACATCTGCTTCCTCTTTATTGCACATTAATCTACCTTCATCCCATACCTTCAGTACTACAGTCAGGGTTACCTTTTTGAAATTCAATTGTAACCATGTTGTCTCAAGCCATTTGTGCTTATAATTCTCCATTTGTTTTACGTTTTCATTAGGATACAAACTAATTCATTGATGTAGCCTGTTTATTAACCCTTGATAGGCCAGCCTGGAACAACTACTTCATTCTAAGACCTCTTATTATACTTATTGTAGACTTATTGGTCCTCTTATTCTAGGACCATCTTCTCTCCATCAGTGCATCCAGTGTTCCTTTGTAACACTCTATACTCTAGCCACACTGATATTATTTGAGTTTTTCATACTCACCAGTCTCCCTCCCACCTTAATATCTTTGCACATATTATTGTGTTCATGGACCATCTGTCCCTTCTCTCAAATCCAATTAATGTTGACTCAAACTATGAATTCATCTTAAACATCACTTGCTCAAGGAAGCCTCCTCTAAACACTTAAATAATTCAAATTTTCATATTATAGAAACTAACTGACTTTATGCCTCTCCTTCATAACACTTTTCTCATTTGTAATTTCAGATCTACTTCTTAGGGCATTTGATAAGTGTATGTCTTCCACACTACTCAAAAAGAATAGGTCACTACTGCCTTCCCACACATAAACATAGTGTGTGGCACATAATGAGTTCTTGAGTCAAGTGGCCTGGATCATAGTTCTAGGTATCTATTTTGCTATGTGATCTTTGATTTTTCAAGGAGTATTATCTCTTTATTATTCAATCTTCTTATCTTTAAAAGCAGTAATCTCTGTATCACAGAATTGTTTCTATTGGCCAAGTAAGACATAATCATTGAGAAGATGCAATGATTTATTTTTTGAAATTTCAATATATAGCTTAGATCTGTGAAGTGAATGAATGAAACTCATGAAACTAGTATACTGTTTATGTTATTGTTACAGTACCACCAAAAAAAGTGTAGACATACTTACTGGAGACAATGAATATCAATAAAGATCAAATTGTTTCTAGACCTGGTGTATCAATGTGCACTACTCTGCATCACCAATGGATTTGAAGCCAATAAGAAAAAAACTTATTTCTTGTCAAAACCATTCAGCACTTTGAGCTGCAGAGAAGAATGCATTCTGACACATGTACTGTGCCTATCTTTGGTTGAATACCCTGTTTCCTAAGAGTTTGTGACTGTATTTTCCAATGGAAAGGAATGAGCCTCTGTCAATGATCTTAAAATCATTTTTCTTATATATTATATATCTCTACCCACATCCTTCTTTCTACTTGTGCCTATGAAATAATTGTCACATTCTAGTAGGAATTTTCAGTGTTTATGAATTAGCTTTGAGAATTGATAACTTCAGAGATGGTTCCAACCAGAGATGCCCTTTGATTGGCTCCTACTGTTATAGGAGAAAGTAAGAGGCACCTGGACCATATTGTTAGAGAGCTAGAGTGAGAGGAAGAGAGAAGAGATTGTAAGTTTATTTTTTTTTCTTTTTTAATTTTTATTATTATTATTTTTTTTTTCCCAGTGGGTTTTGTCATACATTGATATGAATCAGCCATGGATTTACATGTATTCCCAATCCCGATCCCCCCTCCCACCTCCCTCTCCACCCGATTCCTCTGGGTCTTCCCAGTGCACCAGGCCGGAGCACTTGTCTCGTGCATCCCACCTGGGCTGGTGATCTGTTTCACCATAGATAGTATACATGCTGTTCTTTTGAAATATCCCACCCTCACATTCTCCCACAAAGTTCAAAAGTCTGTTCTGTATTTCTGTGTCTCTTTTTCTGTTCTGCATATAGGGTTATCGTTATCACCTTTCTAAATTCCATATACATGTGTCAGTATGCTGTAATGTTCTTTATCTTTCTGGCTTACTTCACTCTGTATAAGGGGCTCCAGCTTCATCCATCGCATTAGGACTGGTTCAAATGAATTCTTTTTAATGGCTGAGTAATATTCCATGGTGTATATGTACCACAGCTTCCTTATCCATTCATCTGCTGATGGACATCTAGGTTGTTTCCATGTCCTGGCTATTATAAACAGTGCTGCGATGAACATTGGGGTGCACGTGTCTCTTTCAGATCTGGTTTCCTCAGTGTGTATGCCCAGAAGTGGGATTGCTGGGTCATATGGCAGTTCTATGTCCAGTTTTTTAAGAAATCTCCACACTGTTTTCCATAGCGGCTGTACTAGTTTGCATTCCCACCAACAGTGTAAGAGGGTTCCCTTTTCTCCACACCCTCTCCAGCATTTATTGCTTGTAGACTTTTGGATAGCAGCCATCCTGACTGGCGTGTAATGGTACCTCATTGTGGTTTTGATTTGCATTTCTCTAATAATGAGTGATGTTGAGCATCTTTTCATGTGTTTGTTAGCCATCTGTATGTCTTCCTTGGAGAAATGTCTGTTTAGTTCTTTGGCCCATTTTTTGATTGGGTCATTTATTTTTCTGGAATTGAGCTGCAGGAGTTGCTTGTATATTTTTGAGATTAGTCCTTTGTCTGTTTCTTCATTTGCTATTATTTTCTCCCAATCTGAGGGCTGTCTTTTCACCTTACTTATAGTTTCCTTTGTAGTGCAAAAGCTTTTAAGTTTCATTAGGTCCCATTTGTTTAGTTTTGCTTTTATTTCCAATATTCTGGGAGGTGGGTCATAGAGGATCTTGCTTTGATTTATGTCGGAGAGTGTTTTGCCTATGTTCTCCTCTAGGAGTTTTATAGTTTCTGGTCTTACATTTAGATCTTTAATCCATTTTGAGTTTATTTTTGTGTATGGTGTTAGAAAGTGTTCTAGTTTCATTCTTTTACAAGTGGTTGACCAGTTTTCCCAGCACCACTTGTTAAAGAGGTTGTCTTTTTTCCATTGTATATCCTTGCCTCCTTTGTCAAAGATAAGGTGTCCATAGGTTCGTGGATTTATCTCTGGGCTTTCTATTCTGTTCCATTGATCTATATTTCTGTCTTTGTGCCAGTACCATACTGTCTTGATGACTGTGGCTTTGTAGTAGAGTCTGAAGTCAGGCAGGTTGATTCCTCCAGTTCCATTCTTCTTTCTCAAGATTACTTTGGCTATTCGAGGTTTTTTGTATTTCCATACAAATTGTGAAATTCTTTGGTCTAGTTCTGTGAAAAATACCGTTGGTAGCTTGATAGGGATTGCATTGAATCTATAGACTGCTTTGGGTAGAATAGCCATTTTGACAATATTAATTCTTCCAATCCATGAACACGGTATGTTTCTCCATCTGTTTGTGTCCTCTTTGATTTCTTTCATCAGTGTTTTATAGTTTTCTATGTATAGGTCCTTTGTTTCTTTAGGTAGATATACTCCTAAGTATTTTATTCTTTTTGTTGCAATGGTGAATGGTATTGTTTCCTTAATTTCTCTGTCTGTTTTTTCATTGTTAGTATATAGGAATGCAAGGGATTTCTGTGTGTTAATTTTATATCCTGCAACTTTACTATATTCATTGATTAGCTCTAGTAATTTTCTGGTAGAATCTTTAGGGTTTTCTATGTAGAGGGTCATGTCATCTGCAAACAGTGAGAGTTTTACTTCTTCTTTTCCTATCTGGATTCCTTTTACTTCTTTTTCTGCTCTGATTGCTGTGGCCAGAAGTTCCAACACTGTGTTGAATAGTAGTGGTGAGAGTGAGACTGGGTCCGCGGAAGAGATTTTAAGTTTAAAACTTTCCACTTGTTTCTTTTATAAGAGATTTAGCTTCTACCATGAAAAAAGATATTGACAGTAACTAAGACTTATACCAATAAGCTATTGTGTCAGGAAGAAAGGAGAAGAAAGGCAGTAGCTATATATATCTTGCTGACCACTGGATTCTTGGTATCTAATGCAATGCCTAGCACAGTGGGCCCTCAGTAACTATTTGTTGTAGGAATGAATGACATGAATAAATGAAAAAATAAATGATTAAATGGAAAAACATTGGCAAATGAAATTAGAATCACTGAACAAAAACTTCACTTGTCATCACTTATTCCAACAAAGAGGGTTAGCTCTTGCTTTCAGCCTCCATTTAATCTTTTACAATGTGCTCAAGGCATAAAGGTAGTTTAACATCAGTTATCTCCAGATTTTCCTGTGCATGAGGTCAAAATGTCACTTACCTTAATAGATATAGTTGAGGCCAATTAATTTCAATAAAAATTAATGCCCAATTCCAAATTAGTGCCTTCAAAATCCATTTCATATTTGTACTTGCTTCTTTTTTGACCCCACGACTGTCAACCACCCCTCAGTGAGCCACATCTATTAAACAGTTCCTGACTCTTTTTTTGTGACTTAGCACATGCAAACTGAGGTAGAAATAAACCTGGAAGATTCCAATAGGATCTTTAACTTGTTTTGATGAATCCAGAAGAGAAGGAATTGAGAAATACACCCATAATCTGTGTAGTTGGAGAGGTCAGAAATTTAATTTTAACCTCATAGAGCTGACTGCAAGTGAAACCATTATTACTCAGTGTTTTTTTCATTACACAAAAAATGAAGATCCAAAGTATTTTTATATGTGTCGCCATATATTACAGTATGTGCTGCCATCAGATATCAATACAATTTCAAGTAATTTGTACACAAACACACATATACATTATTTACATGATATACATAAGTATACGTATCATGTCAATATATGATCAATGCCACTCTTTTACTTGAAAAGAAATGGAAATATAGTGCTAAGTAAATAATAATCATAGTTGACATGCTTGTTTGATATCTTATTTTGGTTTTGTTTGATTTAAAACTCTTAACTAGCTTCCTTTAGGTACAGACCTCATTAAATATGGAGTTTGGTTCTTCACACAGAAAGATTAAGTTCTGAAAATCTAACTTCCATGTGTTTTGAAAGTAAATGACGAAAATGGGGGAAAGGTTTGTCAAACAGGACAGCCAAACACAACTACACAGTCTGAGCTTCAAACAGTTCCTACTTAAAAAGAGTATAGAAACAGAACTACTGAGAGTATATAAGGATAGAGAATCCATGTTCCTTTTTCATATAGCACCATGAAGGGCAACATTCAGCTCTGTTTTAAATGCCAAGCAGTCAATCTATAAAAAGGAACATGATTTTAGAATCCTTGAAATGACTTATAAAAAGACCTTTCAAAAGATTAAGATGTTGGTGGTGCTATGCAAATGTCTCACTTGAAATTGAAATTTTAAAAATAAATGTTTACTTTGCTTTCCATTTAGAGAAAAAAATACAGTGTCTCCCCCACATCCAGAGTGCTATCTGTTTAACTATTTGCTGAGTGGATAAAATTATTTACCTTTCCATCTTTTTATCCTAGACTGTATGAAGGGTATAAATATAACTTAACAATGGAATCATTTGACTCTATTTCCTTATTGATAGTACTCTTGATTTTTTTGTCTTCCTCCTATTCCCTCCTTCACTTCATTAACTCAACCTGAGGATCTGTGTCACCTTTACTATGTATATTATATAGCTATCTTAATTTGTTACAATCTTATATATGCTATATTTTATGTTTCTGGCAATTTGCTGGGCTATATGTGCAGAGAAATGCTTCTAGGACAGAACACTGTATTTGTCTAGCATATTTCAAACATATAATCTACATATTTCTGGCAATAGAGTGGATTAGATGAGCAGAAAAATACCTCTTCATACAGAATACCTCAAAGTGCTACATAAAGTATCTTTAGATATCCTTTTTAAAACATTGTCACAAAATAAGAGGATCAATGAAGGAGCTAGAAGTGACAAGAAAATAACAAATAACATAGGGAGCCTTTGGCAATTATGTTTGCATCATGTGCCACTGCTCTCCCTGCACTGGGTTACTGCTATTTGGCAAGGAGAAGACACGAGCCAAGCTGAACTGATCTTTTTTATTTTATTTTTTTTTTTCCTTCTGGAAATTTAAATCTAGGATTCAGAAATTGCAATTCAGTATTTGAATATGGTTCTAAATTTGAGAGTTTTAAGACAACCATATACTTTCATAAGGGCATAGAAGCAAGAAAAGTTAGTCTTCAGTATAAGAGAAAAATGAAATGGAAAAAGAGAATGAACCAGTAGACAGTACCCCCCAGGTTTATGATAGCTTTCTATTTCCTGATTTTAGTCCCTTTTTGAAGTCCAGATGTGT